>NW_027252713.1:300000-600000 GCF_044704955.1 Pristiophorus japonicus
TGTTGCTACACCTGGAGTATTGTGTACAGTTTTGGTCTCCTAACCTGAGGAAGGACATTCTTGCTATTGAGCGAGTACAGCGAAGGTTCACCAGACTGATTCCCGGGATGGCGGGACTGACCTATCAAGAAAGACCGGATCAACTGTGCTTGTATTCACTGGAGTTCAGAAGAATGAGAGGGGACCTCATAGAAACGTTTAAAATTCTGACGGGGTTCGACAGGTTAGATGCAGGAAGAATGTTCGCAATGTTGGGGAAGTCCAGCACCAGGGGACACAGTCTAAGGATAAGGGGTAAGCCATTTAGGACCGAGATGAGGAGAAGCTTCTTCACCCAGAGAGTGGTGAACCTGTGGAATTCTCTACCACAGAAAGTTGTTGAGGCCAATTCACTAAATATATTCAAAAAGGAGTTAGATGAAGTCCTTACTACTAGGGGAATCAAGGGGTATGGCGAGAAAGCAGGAATGGGGTACTGAAGTTGCATGTTCAGCCATGAACTCATTGAATGGCAGTGCAGGCTTGAAGGGCCGAATGGCCTACTCCTGCACCTTTTTTCTATGTTTCTATGTTTCTATGACTGCGTGGAGATTTTAAAAGAAACAGAAGAAGCAGCCTTAGCAGCAGAGGAGCCTCTGCACAACCCAGACCTCATCCTGTTTACAGATGGTTCCTCCTTTGTTGACAATGGTACCAGAAAAGCAGGATGGGCAGTTACAACCTAATATGAGGTCGTGGCAAAAGGATGTTTACCGTCAGCAACGTCAGCACAACAGGCCAAGTTACGGGCCCTGTCAGAAGCATGTCGAATAGCAGAAGGACAGACAGCTAATGTCTACACAGATTCGCGATATGCTTTTGGAGTCGCTCACGACTTTGGTCTGTTATGGCGGAAAAGGGGATTCCTCACTGCTGCTGGTACACCTATCCGAAATGGAAAAGAAGTCCGAGACTTACTAGAAGCCATACAATTACCTCAGGAAGTGTCCATCCTGAAGTGTAAGGCCCATACCAAGGAAAATACCACGGAAGCACAGGGAAATGCCCTAACCGACCAGGCAGCTAAAGATGCTGCCTCACAGGGCGTTCCCCCAGAAGAACCAACACAGATGTGCAGATTGAAAGCACTCAGGACTCTGACACAAGAACTTCAAACAATGCAAGGCGAGTGCTCCCAAGAGGAAAAATGGACATGGATTGAGGCAGGAATTAAGCTTTGTGAAGATGGTGTATGGAGACAAAGAGTTACCAACAAGCCAGTCGTGCCACAAGCGCTTATGCCTTTTTTAGCCGAACAGATCCACTCGTGGGGACACTTGGCCTCACAACAGATGATGGCACGGTTCCAGAAAAGCTGGTGGGATCGGCAATTTAAAAAACATGCCCAGCTGGTAACAGACAGCCGTGTGGTCTGCCAGAAAAATAATTCTGGACCCATCACGATAATGCCCCAACTGAGGCCCCCTGCCCCTGTCGGACCATTCCAGCATCTGCAGGTTGATTATATATCTCTTCCTTCATGCCAAGGATACACTAACATTCTTGTCATGGTCGACTGATTCTCTAGATGGGTAGAAGTTGTCCCAACTAAAAGAGCCACAGCCAATCACACTGCAAAGGTCTTGTGTAAGAATTACATTCCCCGATGGGGAGTCCCGAGTAGCATTGACTCAGATCAGGGAACACACTTCACAGGTGCTGTCTGCCAAGAAGTCTGTAGATTACTGAACATTACGTGGGATTTACACTGTCATCATCATCAGGACAAGTAGAGCGAATGAATCGAACTCTGAAACAACGGCTTGCCAAATATCACCAAGAAGGAATACCATGGCCCCAGGCACTACCATTAGTGCTATGTAGCATTAGGGCAACCCCAAACAGAACTACATGTCTAAGCCCATTTGAAATTATAACAGGAAGACCCATGTCAGGAATTATTGATTGACGGAAAACTGATGTTCACTTAATGAGTGACACTTTGTTATCATACTGTCAGAACCTAACCAATGCTATTAGTTCTGTTTCCCGACAGGTATCGGTAGCTTGAGGTAATCCACCCGAAGGAGGACACAACATCATCCCAGAAGTCTGGGTGCATGTGAAAAAGTTGCATAAAGAACCTTTGGGTGCCAAGTGGGAGGGACCTTATCAAGTGTTATTGACCACCCAGGCAGCTTTTTAGAAGGAAACTCGATTAACATGTGTGAAATTATTTTGTAGAATGTTTAACCAGTGATAGCTGATGTTTTATGATTCAGTTTGTGAAAGAATCAAAGCGGGGATTGATAGAGAATTCAAGCTCTGCAGCCTGGCTGCAGTTTTGAGAAAACACAGACCACATTGTATTAAGTCATCAAACCACTTGACATTTTAGGACCTTTGGTAGTGAGCCAATTAAAGGGTAACAGTATATCAATTGAGCCAATAAGGGCAAAGAAGGCGCATTCTTTTCTGTAAACTGAGCCAGGTATAAGAACAGCCATTTTGGCCATGGGGTATCAGAAGGACAAAGGCCTGGCTTAAAGCCAAGAGCTTGTTGCAGCTGCCAGAATAAAAGTTACGTTAAAACTATCACCAGAGTTCGTATTTCATTGAAAATTAAGAGATCTAACTTTAGTCACCCACCCCGACGAATTCCCACGGCGCTATACTATCTTTACAGATATTATGTTCACCCGCAATGCCTGCACGGAGTATCTAGCCATCTGGTCCCATCGCGGGTATACATCTGCAGACGGTAAGCCCCTGGCCATAAAACCCCTACTGCAGCACATCATGCAGGCAGTAGGGACCGGGGCAGATATTTGAATTCACAAAGTAAAGGCCCATAACAAACATGAGCTGAGGGCTGCAGGGAACCAAAAGGCAGATCAACTGGCCAAAGAGGGAGCCCGAATGGGAACCAAGTGGAACCCGCTCGAGGCAGGCCCCATAGCAGCTATCCGGGGCGGACAGGGGACACAAGGGAGCACAGGGGTGGCTTTGGCCCCGGAGCTCCAGCAGGTACAGGCGCGAGATCCCGTCCTCAAATCCGTCATGGACAAGCTGACTGCGGGAGAAAAGGTCAAAGGACTGTACAGAGGCACAGGCATCCATGTTAGAGAGAAGATATTGTTCAAAGGAGAGCAGTGGATAGTGCCCCAGCAGCACCAGAGGGAGTTCCTTCAGCTGGCCCACGCAGGCCCTGGAGCTGGACACCCCGCACCGGAGGTCACCTGGCAATGGGTGGAACAGGTCAGGTGGTGGCCCCAGCTCCGGGAAGACACTCGTGAATTTTGCGCCAACTGTTTTGTCTATGCAACCAATAATCCAGATCACCAGAAAAGAAAGATGTCTCTAGGACACACAAGGAGGGTAGAGGGACCATGGCAATCGATACAAATTGATTACAGAGGGCCCCTACCTGTGGCTAAGGGAGGGTACCGGTACTGCCTGGTTCTGGTGGACACTTTCACAAAGTGGGTTGAAACCTTCCCTTGCCGAACAGCCACAGCAGCGGTGACTGCCAGGATATTGGTTAGGGAGGTGTTCTCCAGGTGGGGACTTCCACAGTACGTGGAGTCTGACCGAGGGAGCCACTTCACGGGACAGGTCATGCAGGCAACCCTTAAGGTGCTGGGGATTGAGGGGAAGTGGCACGTTGCCTACAACCCCCAGTCCTCGGGGCTAGTGGAGCGTATGAATAGGACCTTGAAAGAAAAACTCAGGAAGAAGACTAGGGATTTCCCGCAGAGGTGGGTGGAGAGGTTGCCCCTGGTTTTGATGGGGATCCGGGCCAACCAGTTGAAAAGCACGTGGTAGTCCCCATACGAGCTCATGACTGGAAGAGCCATGCGAACCCCCACCCATGTACTTGCCCCAGTCCTGACGGAAGCTCAGGTAATCGAGGTGAATAGGGACTGCTTCACCAAGAGTCTGTTGGAGCACCTCAAGCAGATTCACTGGCAGGCGGCCACCAACATGGGGAAGCAGCATCAGACCAACCGATTGCTGCTGGAACTGAGCAAACACCACGAGTGGCAGGTGGGGAACCAGGTCATGGTCCACAACTTTGCCAGGGTGGGAGTCTTTGAGCCACTATACATGGGGCCTTACAGCATTGTCAACAAGGCGAGCACCATGGTACCCCAAGCGGTCAAGATGCCCCGCCGGGTTAAATGGTTTCACATTAACCAATGTAAACTGTTTAACCCCAACAAAACAAAACCTCTTGGGAAAGGGCAGCCCAGAGGGATAATCCCGATGGGAAGCCCAGGTCCCCAGCCCACCACTGCAGCCCCACTGATCCCACCACAAGGAGCAGTGAGTTGCTTCACAGGTACAAATTATCCACAGATTTGGGACCCACAGAAAGGGGGATTCCCACCTTACATATGGAACAAGGACTCACCTCCACCCGTTTGGAGATCCGCAGGGACTCCGCAGCCAAGGTTGCCACTGTCCCTAGCAGCCTGTTTTATTTTCCCGAGAGATACTAGGGGAAAAGGGCTGCACAGGGCAGGCAGCCAGTCACTGGACGGGACCCCGCAGCCAAGGTCTCCTGACAGGGAAGGGGTTATACCGGAGGGAGGGGCCGCCGACAGTGAGGAGCCTGTCGGGGCTAGCCTAGCCTTTGGTGCGGACAGCCCAGAGCCTGCAAGCGAGATAGTGGCAGCAGGTCCCAGCAGTGAGTGGTCGCTAGAAGAATAGAGGAAACTCTGTGAGAGTATCAGCTGCGAGTGGTTTCAGGTGGAACCCTTGTACAACCCAAAGCCCCCAGAGGATATGGGAGTCCCCGGCAGTGAGGAGCCTGCCGGGGGAATTTTCGTTGCTCCCGAGGGCAGTGAGCCATCCCTGGAGGAGGTAAGGGGCTGTACCATCCCAGTAAGCATCACCCAAAGCTCGGGGGACACCTTGGCAGGGGAGACAGAGGGGCCGCGGAGGTCGATCCGGCCCAAGAGGCCAAAGGAGAGGTGGTCCCCCCCGCCCCTTACATTCCCCGCATAAAAGGAAAACTGAGGAGCGTCCCAGAGATTAGCACAGCCACCCGGGGAGGGTGGCAAGCAGGTTAAAAGGGAGAGCAGCAAGTGTGTACAGATGTGTGTATAGGGAGTATAACAGTGAGGCTTTTGAGCCAATAGGATGGGGGAGCCTGAAACCCCTTGACTTCTTTCTCACTTCCTTTTTCGTGTAAGGTTGTTTGTTTTTTTCAAGGGTTTATTAGGTGAAAACCCCTTGACTTTTTTCTCACTTCCTCTTTTGTGTAAGGTTGTCTGTTTTTTTAAGGTTTTGTTGCGGTTTGCGGTTAGACCAATTAGTTGAAATGCCTTGATTTCCACAGCAAAAATCGGCACTCACATTTTAAACCGTGCAGGGAACTGTGAGGTGCAGAGAGAGGGAGAAATGGGGGACGGATGAGCAGGGGGTTCAGGGCCTTTCAACCAAATGAGATTTTGTCTTTCAGAAGAGGAACCGGAGATGAGGAAAATCCTGCTCATGTGCACCTACATCAGAATGTGCATCGGCTGCCGGGGAGAGACTGAAGAAGCCATTATTTTTGGATGCTCAGCGGGGCAGGCACCGACCATCACCCATCGGGGAAGGTGGCCAGGTTGGATGGGGTCCAATTCCACTAGATACTCCAGCCACCCCGGGTTCACGTATGGGGAAGCATCAGTCTCCTGCCCCAGCATTGAGGTGACCGCATCCCGGGTTAGGGTAGTGGTTGGGAAGAAGGTTCGCCTGACCGGTAAGGGGAACATCCTGGTGGGAAGGTGGTGGTGGCTCAGGAAGCTGAGCAAGGACATGGGAAACCTGACAGCAGATTGGGAGAGACTGGAGAACAGCACCTCCCGGACCATCACGGGCACCCGGGGGAGTGAGTGTGTGTGTGTTGGGATAAATGGTGGGAGGGGGAGTTGGGAGTGTGTGTGTGCATGTGGGGATCAGAGAAGATATGCCCGGCAGGCATCTCCATAGCGTTCTCCCGACAGTGGCGGGATGAAGGGGAGGGGATGGGATGGGACCGGAGCATGGTCGCATGCATAGTAAGCCACCCCAGCTCCATCCACGCCACCGAGTTAAGGGCACATCCCAGACTGCCCTTGCCCACAGCCCCGACCGAACCAACTGACATGGACAGATGCCCTACCACCACCCAGGGACCAGAGAATGGTTTGGTTTTGGTTCCCACGGACAAGCTGCTCTACCAGGGGGTCCACTACGCCATGGCCCCCGTCATCCTAAACCTCACCGAGGTGCATTACCTGAGTGGTGCCCAAAAGAGATAGAATGCCTCGACCAGGCTCTCCTTCGAGAAATGTTCAGGACATTCTACGAGCTCGATTTTGACTATTTGAATAAGACTTTGCTGTACAGTCGACAACCCAGAGACAACATTAAACCGAAAAGACACAGAAGAGGGATCTGGAATGATGTTTTTACCGGTTTCAACACCGGGGCATCAATGATTAATAGCATGGACAATTTGGCAGCACAATTCGGATACCACATTCCATTTTTTTTACCAGTGCACCTGACAGATTTGTTCAAAGCAGTACAAAATCCCAGAAACATTACTTCACCTGACAACAACAATAAAAACAGTATAATACTATGATGTGTGATATTATGTGCTATTCTGATTTTGGTGAAGGGTATTGGTTGAGATTTTATATTTCCAGTATTGTATTGATTCCAAATGTATGAATACCATTGGTGTATTTTAATGTTTATCGTGGGTTTAGATAAGATTTGGGGAAGATTGGCTCTGTGAGAGGGAAAAGGTTTTGCTCCACTTTCTGAGACAGAGTATTTTAATGGGGGAGTGTAAGGCTTGAAAATCCACGGCCGCATTTGAAACACCGTAAGGACAAGAAAACTAACATGGGATCGTTCCATACACTAAATGAACATTTTTGGCCAAGTAAAAGCAGGCTGGGAAAACATGTGGGCGGATACAGACATTGTGGAGTCTGGCTCACAAGCGAGACAGAGGCACTGGCCAGTGGGGGAAAAGTGCATTCTGGCAGGCCAATCAGGGGTCGAGTCGGGCTTGAAGCGGGGAAATCTTCAACCATTAAGGAATCCCCGGCCCAGTTTGAAAATGACTTCCCCCCCAAATCAAACTTTGAATCTGGGACATCATCTACCTAATTAATATGGACAATGGACAATGGCCCTGGGATCATTGCAGGAAATGCCCACTGACTCCCAGGACTATAACAAAGGACCTACAGACTTTCAGGAACCAATGTGCCCCGTAACAATACCCTTGTACTGACACCTGTGTGTACCTGTGACATCTTCTGATTAAATATTCAAAGCTATCTCCCCGCCCAAACTTACACAACGGACCACACACTGGGTTTGAGCGCGAAAAGGCCAGAACTGAACTGAATACAAATATAGCACACAGAACCACCAGAAAGTGGGCAGAGTTCACAGGGGAGGAAAGGTGTGGAGAGAAAAACTTGCAGAAAGGTGGAGAAAAACAGTTGTGTGAAAAGACTTGCAGAAGTGGGTGGAGAAGAACTGGGAGAACAGAGGTTGGAAAAAGTGTGTGGAGAAAAGGTTGCTGGCTGCTGGAGGGGAATGCAGCTGGAGCAGTAGGAAAAACAGTTTGGGGTCAGTTCTTGAAAGGGCTGCTGTCTGCTGGGGGGCAAGGAGCTGAGAGAGTTTTGCAAACTTTGATTTTGGTTGAGACTAAAAACCCACGAGCTAACCTCCTGGTTAGTAAGTGGCAGCAGGTACTGCTGTTAGCCCTGAACACACTGGACAGGGTGAGAATAGTCGAAGCATCAGGCTGGGGCACGCAGAGCTGTGCAGACCTGGACACCTGGTTCAATAACCTGGATTCACAGCTGTAGTCTGACGATAACCGAGAGGCAGATAGAAGAAACCAACTCAACATCGAGGAGGAAAACCGAACAACGAAAAACCCAGAGGGACCCCGAGCTGAAATAAGTGCCCCCAGAACCCCAGAGTTGATAGGATTGTGGGAGTGGGAGATGTGGTTGTGTGCGAGTGGAATGTTTTAACCTCTTGGTTTCCCCTTCCCTGTTGCGAAATTTTTCGGGTTGTTGAATGAGATTTTGCCATTACTGCTATTTTATGACCTCTTCCTATGCCCTCTATCTTTGTGTTTGCTATTCTAAATAAACAACATTAGCCATTTTGTAATCTTATCCACTGTGCCTGGTGCCTCATTACTCACCCATCCTCACAAATAGCACATACAGAACCCAAGGGGAGTGTGGATTCGAACCCAGACCCCAAGCTCCCCTTACAGATCGGAAGAATTCTCTGAGGAAATTTTCGACATATCTATTCAAGTTTCTGGGTATATGTGTAAGTTTTTCGAGACTTTTCTTCAAATGTTCTAAATTTGCTTATTTGTCAGGATATAACTTGTCAGTAAGGATCTCACGATTGTACAAGAAATAGCCACACTGAACTGGTCATGGCTTTTGCCAGTTTAAAAAAATGAAGGCTGATCAGAAGTTGGCACAGGTCCAGAAATGTTTCCCAGAGCTGGTGCATCGGTTTTCTTTTATTAAGCAACTCAGGTGAAGGGCCAAGATTGTTAGTGCAAGAAACCAAGATAGGTAAATCAAGGCAACAGTGCCAAGGTTGTACCAACCTTGGTTTTTAATTGTGTAGAATGTCAGAGAATGGGAAGACGAGGGAGTTAAGGAAACCACACTCTTCCGGTCCAGAGCAAGAATAGGTTAAAGTAGGAGATGGCGCGATCAATCTTGATGTCAATGTAGTGGGGTAGAAATTGCACATCGTTGCATTTGTTTTACGTCTGTAAAACAAGCACAAGGCCCAATTTTGTGCATCAACGGCCCACGTCCCAAAGATGCCTGAACAATTACTGACCTAATATTGCACCATGCCATTTTTCAAGCATCCATGGCAGAGACCTAAACCCGACATTCCTTAAATATGTAAATGAGCTGATGCCCCATCACAGAAATTGAGCAGTGATGAGTGGGGCAATTTGTCGGGCCTGCCTTGCTCAGGGTTCATCAGCAGCCGTCAACAATAAGATCTGATGTCAGATAGCACAGCAAGACTTGTATTCATATTTTTTGTATGTTTTACTACATTAAAGATGCTATATAAATGCAAGTTGTTGTATATCGTGCCTTGAACATCTAACGTCTCAAGTCACTTCACACATGTGATGAAAACTGATGACATGCCGAAGACACAGATTAGAGAATTGACGTATTGCTTGGTCAGAGAGGTGGATTTTAAGGAAAGTCTTAAAGAAGAGAGAGATGTAGAGAGGTTTAGGGAGAGAGTGGGACCTAGGAGGCTGCAGCCATGGCTTCCGATGGCAGGGTAGAGGGAGGTGGGATACACAAGAGGCTGGAGTCCGAGGAATGGAGTGTTGTAGGGGAGGCGTTCTAGGAGCAGAGGAGCTTACAGAGATAGGGAGCAGCAAGGCCATGAAGGGAGTTAAAGAAGACTCCACAACAATTTTAACTTTGAGGCAGATGCTTGCGTCGTAAAACTGGTTGTCATGGGCACACATGCTTAGACAAACTCCTATTTGTTTTATATACTATATTGGTTTTGAGTACATGAAAATGACCATCTAAGCACAAGAGCAGATGCAGTAGCAGGAGATGCGCTGGCTATATTTGGACAGGTAGGAATGGAATCATCTCCGTGGTAGAACATGGAATAACAACAGTGAGTAATCTTCATAAATAGTTGATTGAAATGGTAAAATCCTTTCTAATATTCCACTATTAGGAACTTTGCCATATCAAAAATTCTGTAGCTACAGTGTTGGTCTTCTATTAATTGAAAGCCTAGAAAAAGCGCCCAATTTGAAAGTTTAATGAAGTGAGAGGTGCAACCTTTATTTGACGCACAAGTGTAGAAGACCATGTGTTGTGCACACATTTTATCTTGGCTAATTATTGCTCTTCTTTCAATCATTTATTTTTAAATCAAAAGGATCTGGTTATCTATTTACCTAAATTAACAAGATTAAAAATCAGGGCTAAGCCATTTCTGTTCACAAGCATTTTGTATGTGCTCTGAGAGTAATGCCTACCAGCGGAAGCTGTGCGGTTTGTCTGTACATGTGTCTGCCCTGCATATGTGAAATGTCTGGACCAGAAGCAATCTGGGGTGGAGGTTAAGAAAGAGAGAAACCTGTAAAGCCTTGAAAAATATGTCTCGTGATTCAATAAAATGAGGAAGCAGAAAGCTTTCAAAAAGTTAATTATAAATTTTTACTTATTTCAGATGACAAATTAAATAATGTAAAAATGTTTTGATCCAAAATAAATAATAACGTTTTTGGACATGTGTTTCTTGTTGGGATGCTTTTGAACCTGAAGGGAAATGCTTTTGATCTGTCAGCTGGATTCTGGCCAAAATGCAGTTCAAGTGAGAAACTATATTGTAGAAGTATAAGATATCATTGTAACCCATTGAGTTGATTTGAGGGCTAGGGACAGCTTACACATATACACTGATGAAGCCAAGCCCTGTTACCCCATCACCTCTTTTATCCCCTTGAATGCCTCTATACTCTCAGGCATCCAGTCTTTGAGCCTCTTTGAGAACTTCCTTAGAAGACCAAAAGTTTCATCTTTGTCCCTGTATTCCTTTACCACTGATTGCATCTCTCTCTGTGATAATCCTGGCTTGAATTAGGCTGTTTTGCAATTTTGGTGACTGGTTCAACCCTGAGCTGAGATTTAACCACAACATCCCATGAATCATCAAGATCACTATTTCCACATCCGTAACAGTGCCCACCTCTGGATCTAGCTCCACCCCTCTGCTACTGACTTTATTATGCATCTCTTAGTCACCTGAAGACTCCAACACACTCTTGTGGTGTCCTATCCTATACCCTCCGTACACTTCAACTTCTCCAAACTTCTGCCACCCTTGGGTTCCACACCAAGGCTCCAATTTTGCCCATCATTGGGCACCATTTTTTCGCCGCCCAGTGAATTTTTTGGCGCCAAAGCTCAGTCCAAAGATTCCCAGTGTCGGGGCACCGGCGTCTACTACCAGCGCCAGAATGTTTGGCGCCATACACTCTGGTGCTGGTGTACCTGTAAAACAAGGTTCCGTGCCATTTTTTCACATAAGGCAAACTTTCCCCACCTAATAAAATGTTTAAACTGGCACAGAGACCCTAGAAACACCGTAGGAAAAGCCCTTACCTGCAGTTAGAGAGTCCGCACTGACCTTCTGCTATCCCTGGCCGAAAGGACTTCCATTTAGTTTACAATTAAACTCTAAGGTAAGTTAAAGACTAAATTTAAACTATAAATAAAAAATAAATAAAAACTTACCCATACTGATGATCCTATGATGAGAAAAGAATGATGGCAAAAAAAATTAAAAATTAAAAAATCCTTACTTTTTTCCATCGATGTCCTCACGGCCCAAAAAAATCCAAATAGTTGAAGGAAAACATTAAAAAGTTGCAAAAATGTAGAATCAGCATACCAAATCTCTTCTTCTTCTGCGATGCCGTGCAGCCTTCTCCCTACTCTCCTGGACGCCGAATGGAGCCCCTGCTAGACGCCGGCCGAAGGTCCTCTTCCCACGCGGCCCGCTGCTAGCCCAGGACAAAGGTCTGCACACAAAGGTCAATGCAAGACACTCCAGGCTCAAAGGCAAGCAGCAGTGATCTCTAGTAAAGGTGGAACTTCAAATTGAAAAAAACATTATCCCACCACAAATATTTTAGGTTTTTATGGAGTGCTGGAGTGCATAAGTGGAAAATATATAATTTATATTAAAAGTTACCACTACAAATTTTTTATGTTTCAAAGGATTGTTGCAGTGCTTAGGTGGACATCACATAATGGCTATTAAATATTTCCTCCACCAATCTTTTATATTTTAAAGGAGTGTTGGAGTGCTTAGATGTGCATAACCTTATGTTTATTAAATATTCCTATCACAAATCTTGAATGTTTAACTGGAGTTTGGGTGTGTTGGAGTGCTTAGGTAGACAATAAGACTAAGTTGTTCATGGATCCAGATTGGATGAGGGTCACTGATATATGCGCCATGGTCCTTCGTTACATGTATCAGTGACCCAGAACAAGGCAGGATCCATGAACACCTGAGGACTGGAGCCTTCCCCTGTATCATTTCAACCAATAGGTTGCAAGGGTGATGTACTTTTTACATTTTCAGTCCGGTTCTCCTGCAATATTTATTCATGCAGCATTAAAAAATGAAGTGCAGGAGTCAGTTTAAAAGTTCAAAATTAAAATGTTTATCAAACATTTGTACAGCACAGTTGTAATTAGCGTGACTTTACTTATGTTTAAACCTTCAAAACATTAAAAACTTTATTCAGAGCTGTTATGTCTTGAATAAAGAGTCAGACTAGATACTGCAAGCTTAAAGTAAGGTGTGACCGTAGTCCTTTTATTACAGATCTCCAAGTGCCTCTCCAGCCTGTGAGGCTTCCTTATATACAGGTGCACCCAAGGGATTGTGTGATCCCTTGGGACTCGAGAGGATAAGCTCTTTGGTGGTTAGACATGATATTTACAGGTTTACATACATAACAACACTCCCCCCCCCCCTCCCCCCCTCCCAAAATCAATAGTGTGTGAGTCGATCTTGGGCCTTCCTTTCTCTGGTTGATCATCTCGGTGCAAATGCTGGTTTTGGTGAGTCGTTTGTTGGACCCTCGCTGGGCTGCTGCGCAGCTGGCCTTGCTGGGTTGCTGGGGGTGGTGAGTCCTGCTGGGCTGCTGCGGGTGATGGGTTCTGCTTTGTGGTCAACCGCTGGGTCGGTTGCCACTTGTGTGTGTGTTAGAGGGTCGAAAAAGGTGGAATCTATTGTGGGTTGTTCTGGATAGTCCGTAAATCTGAGTTTGGTTTGATCCAGGAGTTTCCTGCAGGTGAGTCCATTTGAGAGTTTGACCACAAACACCCTACTCCCCTCTTTGGCCAAAACAGTGCCAGGAAGCCATTTGGGACCTTGTCCATAGTTCAATACAAATACAGGATCAGTTATCTCAATTTCGCGTGACACATTTGCGCGATCATATGTATTCTGTTGAAGCCGCCTGCTCTCTACCTGTCCATGTAGATCAGAGTGTACTAACGAGAGCCTTGACTTAAGTGCCCTTTTCATGAGCAGTTCAGTGGGAGGGACCCCAGTGAGCGAGTGGGGTCTTATGCGGAAACTAAGCAGGACTCAGGATAAGTGACTCTGCAGTGAGCCTTCAGTTACCCTTTTCAAGCTCTGCTTGATTGTTTGAACTGCTTATTCTACCTGACCGTTGGACGCTGGTTTAAAAGGGTCAAATGTGACATGTTTGATCCCATTGCGGGTCATGAACTCCTTGAACTCGTCATCGGTAAAGCACGGTCCCTTGTCGCTTACAAGGACATCAGGCAGGCCGTGCGTGGCAAACATGGTCCGTAGGTTTTCAAATGTGGCAGCGGACGTGCTTGCCGACATTATCACACATTCAATCCATTTCGAGTACGCATCTACAACCACTCAGAACATTTTTCCCAAGAATGGGCCTGCATAGTCGACATGGACCCTGGACCATGGTTTGGAGGGCTAGGACCATAAACTTAGTGGTGCCTCCCTGGGTGCATTGCTTAACTGTGAACATGTATTACATTTGTGCTCGCAGGACTCTAAGTCAGCATCGATATTGGGCCAGCACATGTGGGATCTGGCTATCACTTTCATCATTACGATGCCTGGGTAGGTGCTGTGGAGATCACTGATGAAAGTATCCCTGCCCTTTTTTGGCACCACTACGCGATTGCCCCATAGGAGGCAGTCTGCTTGTATGGACATTTCATCTTTGCATCGCTGGTACGGCTTTATTTCTTCTTGTATCGCTAACGGGACACTGGACCAACTCCCGTGGAGCACACAGTGTTATCCTAAGGACAGTAAGGGGTCCTGGCTCGTCTAGGTTCTAATCTGTCAGGCGGTAACAGGTGATTGCTCGCTCTCGAATGCTTCTATTACCATAATTAAATCTGCAGGCTGTGCCATCTCCACCCCTGTAGTGGGAAATGGCAGCCTGCTGAGAGCATCGGCACAGTTTTCTGTGCCTGGCCTGTGACCAGGATGCGGGCTGATGCATTAGTATTTATCCCTTTGCTTTCAGAAAAGAGGGATATAAGCGGCTTATGGTCGGTTTCCAATTCAAATTTGATCCCGAACACACATTGATTCATTTTCTTTACCCCGTAAACACATACTAATGCTTCTTTTTCGATCATACTGTAGGCCCTCTTGGCCTGAGACAGATTTCTGGATGCATAAGCAACTGGTTGCAATTTCCCAAATTCATTAGCTTGTTGCAATACACACCAACCCCGTACGACAACGCATCACATGCAAGTACCAAACGCTTACATGGATCATACAACACAAGCAATTTGTTTGAACATAACAGATTCCTCGCTTTCTCAAAGGCATTTTCTTGGCTTTTACCCCATACCCATTCACCTCCTTTATGCAGTAAAGAGTGCAGGGGTTCTAACAATGTGCTAAGACCCAGTAAGAAGTTACCAAAATAGTTCAGGAATCCTAGAAATGACGCAGCTCCATCACGTTCTGTTGTGTCGGTGTGTTCTTGATTGCCTCCATCTTCGAGTCGGTATGCCTGATGCCATCCGCCGTGATTTTTCTCCCCAGGAACTCCACTTCAGGTGCCAGGAAAATGCACTTTGAGCATTTTAGCCTGAGCCCCACATGTTTGAGCTGACTACGAACCTCCTCCAGGTTCTGCAGGTGCTTGACGGTGTCGCGACCTGTAAACAAGATGTCATCCTGGAAGACCACAGTGCGCGGGACCAACTTCAGCAAGCTTTCCATATTCCTCTGGAATATCGCCACAGCCGATCGAATCCCAAATGGGCATCTGTTGTGAATGAAGAGAACTTTGTGCGTGTTGATGCAGGTGAGGCCTTTCGATGATGCCTCCAGCTCTTGTATCATGTAGGCCGAGGTCAAGTCCAGCTTCGTGAAATTTTCCCTCCCACCAACGTCGCAAATAGGTCGTCTTCCTTCGGTAGCAGGTATTGATCCTGCAGTGAGAAATGATTGATAGTTACTTTGTAATCACCGTAGATTCTGACGGTGCCATCTCCCTTGAGGACTGGAACAAGCGGACTGGTCCACTCATTGAATTCGATCGGCGAAATGATGCCCTCTCATTGCAGCCTGTCCAGTTCGATCTCCACCCTCCCTCTTACTATATAAGATACCGCTCTCACCTTGTGATGGATGGGTCGCGCTCCTGGAATCAAATGGATCTGCACTTTTGCTCCTTGGAACTTCCCGATGCCTGGTTCAATCAGCGAGGGGAACTTGTTTTGGACCTGGATACACGAGGTGTCGTCGACGGACGAAAGTGCTCCGACATCATTCCAGTTCCAGCGTATCTTTCCTAGCCAGCCCTGCCGAACAGCATGGGGCCATCGCCCAGTACCACCCAGAGTGGGAACTCGTGCACCGCTCCATCGTAGGAGACATTTACGGTAGCACTGCTGATTACGGGAATCAGTTCCTTTGTGTACATTCTCTGTATAGTACAAATGGGAGTCAGGACTGGTCTTGAGGCCTTCCTGCACCACAATTTAGCGAAATAATTTTTGCTCATTATGGACTGGCTTGCACCCGTGTCCAGCTCTATGGACACTGGAAGTCCATTTAATTCAGCCTTCAGCCTTATCGGGGGACACTTTGTGGTAAATGTGTGCATCCCATATACCTCTGCCTCCTCAGTCTGAGGCTCTGGTTCGTCGTGATCCACCATGGGTCTGTCCTCCTCTGCAACATGGTGGATTGCAGGATTAGCAGGGTTTGCAGCTCGCCTGCACATACATTGGAGGTGTCCCATTGTTCCACAGCCCTTGCAAACGTATACTTTGAAGTAGCATGAATGGAAATGATGATCACCCCTGCAGTGCCAACAAGGTGTTAACGGCCTTGCATTCACCACTCTTGATGGTAGACTCTGAGTCATCTGCTGGCGTGCAGCTGCAGGTGTGTAAGTCCTGCCCTGTACATTTCAATTCAAAAACAACGTTACTTTGTTCACAGTACTTGCAGCAGCACTTGTGTGCTGAGAAATTTGTTTGGTATTGTCACTGGTGGCGCTAATGCCTGGGCTATTGCTATGGCTTTACTCAAGGCTGGGATCTCTACAGTCAAAAGATTGTGAAGTATTACTTCATGGCCAATGCCAAGTGCAAAGAAGTCCCTGGGCATGTGCTCCAAGTGTCCTTCAAATTCGCAATGACCTGTAAGGCGCTTTAACTTGGCAATGTAGCTCGCCGCTTCCTGGCCTTCAGACCATTTGTACGTGTAGAACTGATACCCGGCCATCAGAACGCTTTCCTTCGGGTTTAAATGCTCCCGGACCAGCGTGCACAACTCATTGTACAAATCGTCTGTGGGTTTCGCTGGAGCAAGCAGATTTTTCATGAGGCCATACGTTGGTGCTCCGCAAATGGTGAGGAGGATCGTCCTTCGTTTGGCAGCGTTCGCTTCTCCTTCCAACTCGTTGGCCACGAAGTATTGGTTGAGTCACTCCACCAAGGTTTCCCAATCATCTCCCTCCAAAAATTTCTCCAGAATGCCCACGGTTCTCTGCATTGTTGCTGTGGGGTTCGTCATTCGTATCTCGTCGCCAGTTGTTATGTCTTGAATAAAGAGTCAGACTAGATACTGCAAGCTCAAAGTAAGGTGTGACCATAGTCCTTTATTACAGATCTCAGAGTGCCTCTCCAGCCTGTGAGGCCTCCTTATATACAGGTGCTCCCAAGGGATTGCGGTATCCCTTGGGACTCCAGGGGATACGTCCTCTGGTGGTTAGACATGTATTTACAGGTTTACATACATAACAAGAACCGCGGCAAACTTTAGAAAGAAAAATCAACTAAATCAACTAAAAAACAAACAAGACATCTATCCTCTTCATTAGCGCTGTGCGCCAATCCTGCCCCAGTAGATGCCGCTACCTCTGAGCATGTCCGTAGTTGCAGACTTCTGCTTCCTTGCCTCTAACCCCAGGTATCGTCTGTTCCTTTTCTGACGCGGTGTTTCTTGTTGCTGGGCTACAACAGGGACAGTGTCAAAATGTGTCATGGCAGAATGCCCGGGTACCTCTTCATCGTCAATCTCATTCTCAGGATAAACCCTTAAATTTAGTGTAGAGTGGAAAGTGCTCCTCGCTTTGAGAACAGCCTGGGTGAACCCCCTATTGGCGATACTACCTCGTTCAACCGTCCCGAACATCTTTGAATTTTTAATGACAGACTCTCAACTCAGCCTTCACCCCACCAAAGGCTTCCAGGAGCAATCGAGATTGCTCAATATTCTCCCTGCTCATCGCCACAAGGTGTCCTAAGTTCTAAGAGCCCAGTGTTTCTGGATCAGATCTGGAGACATCTCGCAGGTGTGGCTTACTGCGACACGACACACTTGAGCCCGCAGCCTCAGACGCCACACCTAGAAAAGTCCTCTCACTTGATTCGCTCATGAAAGGACTTGGGGCTAGACTTTCCACTTCACATCGCCATCTTTGACCCATCTATGGCCCAAAACGGACCTCTATCGCCCATTTTGAGCAAAAAGTGGAAACTAGGCGCAAAACATCGCCGGAAAAACCGATGCCGAAGTTTACACTTTGATCAGCGAGACGATCGCCGAAATGATCGGCCACACAAGGCCCATCCCAAGTTTCAGCATCTAGCATGCACTTCGCTGGACCCATGAAAGGCCCAAAAGAGTGCTGAGAAATAGTTGCTTTTTCTGGGCCGAAGAGAAGGGGGTTGTGTAGAGGACACAGAGAGGCTGCAAAGAGATTTGGATAGGTTAAGCGAATGGGCGAAGGTTTGACAGATGGAATACAATGTCGGAAAGTGTGAGGTCATCCACCTTGGGAAAAAAAACAGTAAAAGGGATTATTATTTGAATGGGGAGAAATTACAACATGCTGAGATGCATGAATCCCAAAAAGTTAGTTTGCAGGTGCAGCAGGTAATCAGGAAGGCGAATGGAATGTTGGCCTTCATTGCGAGAGGGATGGAGTACAAAAGCAAGGAGGTCCTGCTACAAATGTATAGGGTATTGGTAAGGCTGCACCTGGAGTACTGCATGCAGTTTTGGTCACATAGAAACATAGACATAGAAAATAGGTGCAGGAGAAGGCCATTCGGCCCTTCTAGCCTGCACCGCCATTCAATGAGTTCATGGCTGAACATGCAACTTCAGGACCCTATTCCTGCTTTCTCGCCATACCCCTTGATCCCCCTCTTAGTAAGGATTTCATCCATCTCCTTTTTGAATAAATTTAGTGAATTGACCTCAACAACTTTCTGTGGTAGAGAATTCCACAGGTTCACCACTCTCTGGGTGAAGAGGTTTCTCCTCATCTCGGTCCTAAATGGCTTACCCCTTATCCTTAGACTGTGACCCCTGGTTCTGGACTTCCCCAACATTGGGAACATTCTTCCTGCATCTAATCTGTCTGAACCCATCAGAATTTTAAACGTTTCTATGAGGTCCCCTCTCATTCTTCTGAACTCCAGTGAATACAAGCCCAGTTGATCCAGTTTTTCTTGATAGGTCAGTCCCGCCATCCCGGGAATCAGTCCGGTGAACCTTCGCTGCATTCCCTCAATGAGAATGTCCTTCCTCAAGTTAGGAGACCAAAACTGTATACAATACTCCAGGTGTGGCCTCACCAAGGCCCTGTACAACTGTAGTAACACCTCCCTGCTCCTGTACTCAAATCCCCTCGCTATGAAGGCCAACATGCCATTTGCTTTCTGAACCGCCTGCTGTACCTGCATGCCAACCTTCAATGACTGATGTACCATGACACCCAGGTCTTGTTGCACCTCCCCTTTTCCTAATCTGTCACCATTCAGATAATAGTCTGTCTCTCTGTTTTTACCACCAAAGTGGATAATCTCACATTTATCCACATTATACTTCATCTGCCATGCATTTGCCCACTCACCTAACCTATCCAAGTCAATCTGCAGCCTCATAGCATCCTCCTCACAGCTCACACTGCCACCCAACTTAGTGTCATCCGCAAATTTGGAGATACTACATTTAATCCCCTCGTCTAAATCATTAATGTACAGTGTAAACAGCTGGGGCCCCAGCACAGAACCTTGCGGTACCCCACTAGTCACTGCCTGCCATTCTGAAAAGTATCCATTTACTCCGACTCTTTGCTTCCTGTCTGACAACCAGTTCTCAATCCATGTCAGCACACTATCCCCAATCCCATGTGCTTTAACTTTGCACATTTATCTCTTGTGTGGAACCTTGTCGAAAGCCTTCTGAAAGTCCAAATATACCACATCAACTGGTTCTCCCTTGTTCACTCTACTGGAAATATCCTCAAAAAATTCCAGAAGATTTGTCAAGCATGATTTCCCTTTCACAAATCCATGCCGACTTGGACCTATCATGTCACCTCTTTCCAAATGCGCTGCTATGACATCCTTAATGATTGATTTAATCATTTTACCCACTACTGAGGTCAGGCTGACCGATCTATAATTCCCTGTTTTCTCTCTCCCTCTTTTTAAAAAAAATGGGGTTACATTGGCTCTGCACTCAATAGGAACTGATCCAGAGTCTATGGAATGTTGGAAAATGACTGTCAATGCATCCGCTATTTCCAAGGCCACCTCCATCAGGCCCTGGGGATTTATCGGCCTTCAATCCCATCAATTTCCCCAAAACAATTTCCCGACTAATAAAGATTTCCCTCAGTTCCTCCTCCTTACTAGACCCTCTGACCCCTTTTATATCCGGAAGGTTGTTTGTGTCCTCCTTAGTGAATACCGAACCAAAGTAATTGTTCAATTGGTCTGCCATTTCTTTGTTCCCCGTTATGACTTCCCCTGATTCTGACTGCAGGGGACCTATGTTTGACTTTACTAACCTTTTTCTCTTTACATATCTATAGAAATTTTTGCAATCCGTCTTAATATTCCCTGCAAGCTTCTTCTCGTACTCCATTTTCCGTGCCCTAATCAAACCCTTTGTCCTCCTCTGCTGAGTTCTAAATTTCTCCCAGTCCCCGGATTCGCTGCAATTTCTGGCCAATTTGTATGCCACTTTCTTGGCTTTAATACTATCCCTGATTTCCCTTGATAGCCACGGTTGAGCCACCTTCCCTTTTTTATTTTTACGCCAGTCAGGAATGTACAATTGTTGTAGTTCATCCATGCGGTCTCTAAATGTCTGCCATTGCCCATCCACAGTCAACCCCTTCAGTATCATTCACCAATCTATGCTAGCCAATTCACACCTCATACCTTCAAAGTTACCCTTCTTTAAGTTCTGGACCATGGTATCTGAATTAACTGTTTCATTCTCCATCCTAATGCAGAATTCCACCATATTATGATCACTCTTCCCCAAGGGGCCTCGCACAACGAGATTGCTAATTAATCATCTCTCATTACACAACACCCAGTATAAGATGGCCTCCCCCCTAGTTGGTTCCTCGACATATTGGTCCAGAAAACCATCCCTTATGCAGTTCAGGAAATTCTCCTCCACCGTATTGCTCCCAGTTTGGTAAGCCCAATCTATGTGCATATTAAAGTCACCCATTATAACAGCTGCACCTTTATTGCATGCACTCCTAATTTCCTGTTTGATGCCCTCCCCAACATCACTACGACTGTTTGGAGGTCTGCACAACTCCCACTAACGTTTTTTGCCCTTTGGTGTTCTGCAGTTCTACCCATATAGATTCCACATCATCCAAGCTAATGTCCTTCCTAACTATTGCATTAATCTCCTCTTTAACCAGCAATGCTACCCCACCTCCTTTTCCTTTTGTTCTATCCTTCCTGAATGTTGAATACTCCTGGATGTTGAGTCCCCAGCCCTGATCATCCTGGAGCCACGTCTCTGTAATCCCAATCACATCATATTTGTTAACATCTATTTGCACAGTTAATTCATCCACCTTATTACGGATACTCCTTGCATTAAGACACAAAGCCTTCAGGCTTGTTTTTTTAACACCCTTTGTCCTTTTAGAATTTTGCTGTACAGTGGCCTTTTTTGTTCTTTGCCTTGGGTTTCTCTGCCCTCCACTTTTCCTCATCTCATTTCTGTCTTTTGCTTTGGTCTCCTTTTTGTTTCCCTCTGTCTCCCTGCATTGGTTCCCATCCCCCTGCCATGTTAGTTTAACTCCTCCCCAACAGCACGAGCAAACACTCCCCCTAGGACATTGGTTCCGGTCCTGCCCAGGTGCAGAAAATCCGGTTTGGACTGGTCCCATCTCCCCTAGAACCAGTTCCAATGCCCCAGGAATTTGAATTCCTCCCTGCTGCACCACTGCTCAAGCCATGTATTCAACTGCGCTATCCTGCGATTCCTACTCTGACTAACACTGGTAGCAATCCCGAGATTACTACTTTTGAGGTCCTACCTTAATGAAGGAAGGATATACTCGGTTTGGAGTGGGTACAGAGACGATTTACTAGACTGATTCCGGAGATGATGGGGTTACCTTATGATGATAGATTGAGCAGACTGGGTCTTTACTCGTTGAAGGTCAGAAGGATGAGGGGTGATCTTATAGAAACATTTAAAATCATGAAAGGGATGGCCAAGATAGAGGCAGAGAGGTTGTTTCCACTGGTCGTTAAGACTAGAACTAGGGGGCACAGCCTCAAAATACTGGGGAGCTAATTTAAAACCGAGTTGAGAAGGAATTTCTTCTCCCAGAGGGTTGTGAATCTGTAGAATTCTCTGCTCAAGGAAGCAGTTGAGGCTAGCTCATTGAATGTATTCAAGTCACAGATAGATAGAATTTTAATCAAGAAGGGAATTAAGGGTTACGGGGAGAGGGCGGGTAAGTGGAGCTGAGTCCACGGCCAGATCAGTCATGATTTTATTGAATGGCGGAGCAGGCTCGAGGGGCTAGATGGCCTACTCCTGTTCCTAATACTTATGTTCTGATGTTCTTATAAGGATAATGGTCACTACGGACACCATTTTGAACTTCAGAAGATGGGTGGAGGGTTAGTTGTGAGTTATTTAGAGAGTTAATTTAAAGGTAATTGTACTCAGAATATTGGGACAGGGAATATAAATAGGTATTACCAAATTAATTTTTGAAAAAAGCTTTTATATATTGAAATTATTTTGTCAACAGCTTTTGCATAGTGAAGTTATTTACTGATATTGTTGGGGCCTATCAAACTGACTGGTATACAGCGTAGAGAGTACAGAGAGTGCAGTGATTAGAAAGTATTGTTGAGAGTTTATTAAAATTAGTAAAAGTAATTATTGATAGTGAATATGGGGCTGATGCTTTCCCTGCCTTTAATTGCAACTGTTCACACACTGGTTACTGAAAGGATCAATCGAAGAGGTGGCACAGTAATGTGTAGATGGAGACTAAGACGAAGACAGAAGAGCAGACCATATAGCCAACAAAGGTAGTCGGAAAAGCTATCTTATCTGAACTTGTCTGAAAACGCTTGTCTTAGGAGGCTGTGATTCCGGAAGGAGGTCATCGATGAGATATGTCAACTCGTCAAGTGTGATCTGCAGCCTTCCAGCACCATCAGAACCGTACTGTCCGTTGAGGTGAAAGTTACTGCTGCCCTAGCCTTCTACGCATTGGGATCTTTTCAGGCTTCAGCTGTTGACATCTGCCATATCTCTCAGCACGCTACACACTGCTGCATTTGACAGGTGACTGAAGCTCTTTACGCTCGTGGAGGGACTTCATAAGCTTCACAATGACCAGGGAGGCACAGACCGAGAGGACTTTCGGTTTCTCAAGAATAGCAGACTTCCCCAAGGTGCAGGGAGCAATAGACTGTACGCACATTGCCCTCAAAGCACCCTTAAAGAATGCAGAGGTCTTTCATAACGGAAAGGGGTTCCACTCGCTAAATGTGGATACTCAAATGTTGATTTTCAGTTCGGGTTAATCAAAATTTTCATTTGCGTGGGGTTTCCTTGTCATCTTGCCTGCACTGGCCTATCATTGGAATTTATGCTTAATTTACTTAAACTTAAACTGTATTTAAAGTACTGGTACAGTAAAGGAAGAAACAAATATGGATTAACAACCGTAAAGTTGATAACTAATGTAACGAAGAGAGAAGACACTGAAAATTTGTTGAATTAAAGACATTTTTTTATTAACAAAGATAAAAAAATGAATTTTTAATAAACTTTAATAAACTTTTAAACTATACCCTCCCTCCAACCTCCTACCCCCTGCACCAACCCACCCTTCCCTCAAATCCCCAAAACGGTAACAATTAACAATTAACAAAATAACAATTGAACTTTGAACATTTAACATTGAACATTGAACGAATAAACTTTTGGAAACACTCCCCCCTCCCTACCTGCGGCCACGTTTCCCTCCAGGTCCCTTCCCGTGTTCGTGCCCCACCCGCCCGTTTTGGTCTACGCAGACCAACACCAAGATGTCGTGCAGTGTGGGACGGCAAAACTTCCTGCCGTGGTGGAGGTGACGGAGTGGAAGCAGAAGCCTGAAGCTCCACTTCCGAGTCAGGAGGAACTGTATCCTCCATACTCGCTTGTGTGCTGGGGGTCTCACTACGAGCAGACACGACACCTTGGGGTGCAGCGCCGTGTCCAGCCAGCAATGCATGCCGTAGGGCATTGGTTGCGGCTGTCTGCTGGCGAATGGCTTCCAACGTCTCCCTTGCAGTGTGTGCTTGCTCAGAAGATCAGTTGGAGAAGTTCATGCAGAACTGGCTCCAGGTTGCTGGAAACTGGCTCCAGTTCGCGGAGAACTGGCTCCAGTTTGCAGAGAATCCCGCAAAAGCCTGGATAAGGTCGCGACCAATCATGACCGTCTCCCTGCACAGGGATAATAAGCTCTCAGTCTGGCCATCCATGGTAGGCAATTGCTCACCCCGCTGACCGGACCTCCGTGGGGTTGGTGTTTTCAACATTACGCGTCTTGGCGTCGCCACCTGCACACCGCTTGGTCCCGGTGCATCATCCATTTCAATAGAGATGGCCGCAGGTTGTTCCCCCACAAAAACAATCTCATCGATATCGTCTTCCTCCTCCTCCTGCTCAACTTGAGTAATAAACTTCCTCCTCTTCCGTCTCTTCCTCCTGCGAGCTGTTTGTAGGATTGGTAGTTGCGGATGTCTCCGCTAACTCAACAGACACTTGACCTTCGAAAGACAAATGACATTTCTAAACAACTTATAACAATACATACCAATACATATCAATATTTCAATAACCCAACACATTGCAATACTTTTCAAAACCACATATGCACAAGGGTTCACCAGAGCTAACGTGGCCTCATTCGTAGAGCAAGAGTACATCAAAATTATTGAATTATAATTGCATAACATTACATGCGTAACTATGATATTTTTAGTATGTATTTAGTAATGTTTGACACATTGCATAGTGCACAGTTCCCATTACTGACGAGAGTCAAGGGTGGGTTCAGCCACACCACGGGTGGTGACCGAACGGCTTTCAGGCTCCACCAAGGCTACCGCAAGCTCCTCGTATTGATTCAACACATGTAGCGTAGCGGAGCCGCCGCCCATCCTCCTTTACTCTGCACGGTTGATCGATATCTTCTTCTGTAAATAATAAGATAACATTGCATGGCATAAGCTAATGGACTTGACAATAAACATTTAAGACTGATTTAATTGTTCAATTAATAATTAACATTGCATTGCATATGAATAACTTTTCATACTGTACGATTCAACTTTAGTGTTAGGGTGAATAAATTAATTACTAATTTAATTATTTTTTATTATAAAGAAATTACATTGAAGATTCTAATTAAAATTTATAAACATCATTTAAATGATACATATGTATGATTTTAAATCTGATTTTAAACATAAAATATAAAATGCAACTTACTCTGGCTGTGCCAGCAGGCTGCTCCATCTCTTACGTCACTAGTCTGGGGTCCGCACTTCATTTAATGCCAATGTTACTACATCGGCAATCTCGATCCATATTCTGCAATACGCGTGGGCTGGAGGTTTCCCATGCCCACCGCATGTCAAGTCCTCCCACCTTGTACTTACAAGATTTACAAGGGCCTCATTGGCCTCCTCGCTAAAGGCTTTGACCGTTCTCCTTTCACTTTCTCTTTCTCTTTTTTCCTGTTTTGCCATTATTTTAAGAAATGAAATGAAAAGATCTATCAGATTTGTCAGATTTCTCAGTTTTTTCCTTCAAATATAACTATTAAGCACAGAACAATGCACAAGCCTCTCTCTTTTTCTTTCTCTGACTCTCCATGTGCTTCTGAGCATGTGCAATGACCCTTGACCTCTCGAAGCGCGGCAAAAAAATTCAACAAAAAAAAATCCCACACATGCGCACAATAGCGTTGCTAGGGAAGCTTTTTTTCTATTATTTCCATTTCACTTCAGTTTTCTTTGGGCGAGCATGAGATCACGGAAAAATCAGATCGCTCATTTGACATCGCGGAGTAAGGCCGAGTGAAAAATCGCAAAAAACAAAATGGACGATGTGCCGGCGATCAGCACGGTCGAGACGTCTCACATAAAAACATAGAAACATAGAAAATAGGTGCAGGAGCAGGCCATTCGGCCCTTCTAGCCTGCACCACCATTCAATGAGTTCTTGGCTGAACATGCAATTTCAGTACCACATTCCTGCTTTCTCGCCATACCCCTTGATCCCCCCAGTAGTAAGGACTACATCTAACTCCTTTTTGAATATATTTAGTGAATTGGCCTCAACAACTTTCTGTGGTAGAGAATTCCACAGGTTCACCACTCTCTGGGTGAAGAAGTTTCTCCTCATCTCGGTCCTAAATGGCCTACCCCTTATCCTTGGACTGTGACCCCTGGTTCTGGACTTCCCCATCATTGGGAACATTCTTCCTGCATCTAACCTGTCTAAACCCATCAGAATTTTAAACGTTTCTATGAGATCCCCTCTCATTCTTCTGAACTCCGGTGAATACAAGCCCAGTTGATCCAGTCTATCTTGATATGTCAGTCGCGCCATCCCGGGAATCAGTCTGGTGAACCTTCGCTGCACTCCCTCAATAGCAAGAATGTCCTTCCTCAAGTTAGGAGACCAAAACTGTACAATACTCCAGGTGTGGCCTCACCAAGGCCCTGTACAACTGTAGTAACACCTCCCTGCCCCTGTACTCAAATCCCCTCCATATGAAGGCCAACATGCCATTTGCTTTCTTAATCGCCTGCTGTACCTGCATGCCAACCTTCAATGACTGTTGCACCATGATACCCAGGCCTCCTTGCACCTCCCCTTTTGCTAATCTGTCACCATTCAGATAATAGACTGTCTCTCTGTTTTTACCACCAAAGTGGATAACCTCACATTGATCCACATTATACTTCATCTGCCATGCATTTGCCCAGTCACCTAACCTATCCAAGTCACTCTGCAGCCTCTTAGCATCCTCATTGCAGCTCACACTGCCACCCAACCTAGTGCCATCCGCAAATTTGGAGATACTACATTTAATCCCCTCGTCTAAATCATTAATGTACAGTGTAAACAGCTGGGGCCCCAGCACAGAACCTTGCGGTACCCCACTAGTCACTGCTGGCCATTCTGAAAAGTACCCATTTACTTCTACTCTTTGCTTCCTGTCTGCCATGATAACTGATATCAAGTCACCCTTGATAACTGCTGCACCTTTATTGCATGCACCTCTAATTTCCTGTTTGCTGCCCTCCCCAACATCACTACCACTGTTTGGAGGTCTGTACACAATTCCCACTAGTGTTTTTTGCCCTTTGATGTTCTGCAGCTCTACCCATATAGATTCCACATCATCCAAGCTAATGTCCTTCCTAACTATTGCATTAATCTTCTCTTTAACCAGCAATGCTATCCCACCTCCTTTTCCTTTTATTCTATCCTTCCTGAATGTTGAATACCCTTGGATATTGAGTTCCCAGCCCTGATCATCATGGAGCCACTTCTCTGTAATCCCAATCACATCATATCTGTTAACATCTATTTGCACCGTTAATTCATCCACATTATTACGTATACTCCTTGCATTAAGTCACAAAGTCTTCAGGCTTGTTTTTTTAACATCCTTTGTCCTTTTAGAATTATGATGTAGTGTGGCCCTTTTTGTTTCTTGCCTTTGTTTACTCGGCCTTCCACTATTGCTTTTTACCTTTCTACCATCTGTTTCTGACTCCATATTACTTTGCCCTGTCTTGCTGCATAGGTTCCCATCCCCCTGCCATATTAGTTTAAACACTCCCGAACTGCATTAGCAAATGTTACCCCCAGGACATCAGTTCCAGTCCTGCCCAAGTGCAAACCGTCCCTTTTCTACAGGTCCCACTTCCCCCAGAACTTGTTCCAATGTCCCAGGAATTTGAATCTCTCACTCTTGCACCACTGCTCAAGCCACATATTTATTCTAACTATCCTGCTCTCTCTACTCTGATTAGCACGTGGCACTGGTAGCGATCCAGAGATTACTACCTTTGAGGTCCTACTTTTTAATTAACTCCTAGCTGGAACATGGCCCATTTTTTGTGGCCTTTGCCACCAAGTGGAAAGTCTAGCCCTTGGAAATCTCGAGGGGTTCAGCACCTTCAAACCCAGGGTAACCATCACATCGTCTATAACTTCTTGCTGCCCATCATTGTCCTGAGTTGTAATATCTGTTGTTCCGTTTTCTTGAACTTTCTCGCCTTCAACTTCAGGTGCATCTTCGGTCTCCTCCCAATGTTCAACCTCTGCGAAACAAAAGATAGATGCTTGGTTAGCAGCATTGAGGAAGGAGAAGCATATGAAGCACATGCATAATGCAACATTCAGCCAACCCAGACTGTGCAATTTGCAGGGCTTACCCTCTAATGGAACACTGGGGCCAACTTCCGCATTAATTGTTGGTCTTGTCCTGTGGCATTTAATCATTGATGCTATCCTCTGCTCCAGGCCTGTTAGTTGCAGCCTACATGGCGGACTTCCTCTGTTCACAGTTGATCTGTGCGACCATCTTCTGCAAAGATGCAAATGGAAATTTTTAAGAAAGGGTCCTTCTGATCACACTCGCGCATACACACATGCACACAGATCACATTTACAGATGTTATTGCAGTAACAACTCAAGCCCAAAGAGAGCATCCTCACAGCCAGACACCGGTTTTACACCCACCGATGGCCCGAAGGGCAGGAAATCGCGAAATATGCTGCCGACCTCAGGAGGTTGGCGGCACCGTGTGATTTCGGAGAACACCTCACCGAAGCGCTGCGGAATATCTTTGTCATCGGAATCCTGCTCTGCCCAACACATAATAAATTTCACAGTCTCATCTCCAACATGATCCCATTCCCATTTGAAAACCAAACTTCCAGTTAGATAGTATCAAGTAGCTTTTCTGAGTTCCTGCACATGACGCAATAGAAACATAGAAACATAGAAATATACAGCGCAGAAGGAGGCCATTTCGGCCCATCGTGTCCACGCCGGCCGACAAACAGCCACACGGCCCTTGGTCAGCAGCCCTGAAGGTTACCTTTAAACGTCTGAACAATGACAGAAAGGCAAAGAGCATCCAGCCCAATCAGTCTACCTCACACAACTGTGACACCCCTTATACTGAAACATTCTACACTCTATCCCAATCGGAGCCATGTGATCTCCTGGGAGAGGCAAAAACCAGATAAAAACCCAGGCCTATTTAAGGAGAAAAAGATCTGGGAACATTCCTCTCCAACCCATCCAGGCGATCGAAACTAGTCCAGGAGATCACCCTGCCCGTATTCGATTAGCTCACGGGCCATGAGTATGTATAGGAAATTTGCAGGCCTGATGCTCTTGATTTGCTGTCCATTGAGTTCAGCCTGTGAGTTACCTAAACATGGACCATAACTCAGGAATAATCTACCCATTTGACCCAACTTTCCATTTTGTGGCATACAGCAGAAAATTGAGAAAAGGGTAGATGTTTTTTCAATGTGGAGAAACGGTTTCCACTTGTGGGTGAGTCCAAAACAAAGGAGCGAAATATAAGATAGCCACTAACAAATCAAACAGAGAATTTCAGAGGGATTTCTTTCCACAGAGAGTGGTGGAATATGGAATTTGCTGCCACAAGGAGGCCAGAATTTTCCTTACCTTGGCGGGTCTGGGGCAGCCAAAGTCCATGGTGGGTCCTGATCCCGCTGCTGGTTCCATCCCGCTATGCAAAATGATCTTACCTTAATGGACAGTTAACAATGGACAAGTGAAAGAACTTCTGCAGAAATTCACCTTAAAGTCTCAGACTAAAAAATTAATATTCAGGGAAGGAAAACAAATTGAACCAGGGGAATGAGTGGAGAATGAAATTGTTACGGTTGATGACTTGATTTAATGTGTAACTGGACAATCACAGTATACTGTGAAAAAAATCTGACCAGAAACAAAACAAAAATTTATTAAAATAGGATATGTAATTTTTTATAGTGCAGGTCAATTCACTGCAATTACTGTTCAGTTGAAAGGCAACAACCGAGAATGGCCAGTGAAAAATTAACATTTACCATTAGCTTTTCAAGTAGAACAGAATCTTCATCAATCTGTTAGCTGATGTAATCAACATGTTTTTATTTTGGTTTGTTTTCCATGCTAAGTAATCAGCTGGAGCAATGGCCACAGAACTCAGGTTGACAGACATGGTTTCCGAGCTGTGTGAATCCTGTGGCCATGCAGGGACATTTAAAAATTAGGGGTAAAAAACTCTTATGTGCCTGTAAACTACCTCATAATGATTTCAATTGGGTCCCCTGCCACTGCAGGTCGGGTCGACTCCACGCTGACAGATGCACCTGTGGGAAAGGTGTGTGGGAGTGAATTAACAGTGGGTTCCCAACCCACCGTCTAAAAAAAACATCTTTCCCTCCCAACCCGCCACCAATCACGGCATGTACCACCACAGGAAATTCAACCCAGAGTGTTTGAAGCAAATAGCATTGATGGATTTAAGGTTGGACTTGATGCATACATGAGGGAGAAGGAATAGAAGGAAATGGGGGCAGGGTGGATGAGGTCATTAGAATGGGGGCGGGGGGTAATATGCTGTTCTTCCTCTCAGGAAGAGGTGGTGGGTAATGTGTCATGGAAGAGACCTGTAATGTATTTAACCATCATTGTAACCCATGTATAAACTGACCTTAGTTGTACACTGTGAGAACAATGACCACTAGGTGGTGAACTTGTGGGAGACACTCCGAGCCTGAACTTCCAGGTATAAAAGGGGAAGCTCCACCCACCTTCATCACTTGAGTGCTGGTGAATAAAGGTGATTGGTCACAGAGTGACCTTCTCTCAAGCTTGGGCCTCGTGTGCATTTATACTGTATAATAAGGACGTATTATTGGCGACGAGGATGGGATTTAAACCACACGAGCATGGCCACTAGCAGCACAGACAAGAGGTACTGTGTTGGGGATGATTGGGACGATTTTATTGAGAGACTACAGCAAAGTTTCGTCACTAAGGAATGATTGGAACAGGAGTCAGCTGACAAACGCAGGGCTCATCTCCTGACGGTTTGTGGATCCAGGACGTACTCCCTGATAAAGGATCTTCTGGTGCCAGAGAAGCCGGTGGGGAAGACATTTGAAGAGCTCAGTAAGTTAATCGGGGAACACCTTAAACCAGCGAGCAGCATGCACATGGTGAGACACCAGTTTTGCACGCACCGGCGGCGAGAAGGGCAAAGCGTTCCAGACTTCGTGCCAGACCTCCGGAGCCTGGTGAGCCTATGTAAGTTCTCAGATGCATGCAGAGCGGAGATGCTGCGAGACTTTTTTATTGAGGGCATCGGGTACGCTGGAAACTGATTACGACCAAAGACTTGACCCTGGAAATGGCAGCCTTGGAGGCCCGGACTTTTATCTCAGGGGAGGAAGAGGCCAGAATGATGTTTGACAAAAATATGGGCTCAAATTCAGCAAATGGACAGGGAGTTAACATTGTTAAAGCGGCACACAGTTCTCCAGGCAGACAAGGGCAATCGGACATGCCCCAACATGTAGTCGAATCCAGAGGGGGAATTCAATAGAGACAATGGCTAGCTGAATGGCGATTCACGCCATCGCAAGGGACAATGCGGCCAGTAATGGGACCATCAACACCTGTTAATGGTGTGCTTAAGGACAGTTACAGAGACAGTCAGAGATGATCGACTGCTAATGGATCTTTTGTTTCCAACAACGGCTCATGTTGGAAGTGTGGAGGCACACACCCAGCCAGAGTTTGCAGGTATCAGCAATATACCTGCAGAAATTGCAACATCACCGGTCACTTGGCCCGTATGTGCAGGAAGCCTGCAGCCAGGCTGATGCACGAGGATGACAGGCCCGATGTAAGCCCTACGAGGCCAAATGAACACTTGGGGAAATCGCTGGAAGCTGAAGTTCAGCGAGTTCATGTGGAGCACATATACAGTTCATACACCAGGACGCCACCGATAATGATGAAAGTGCTCCTCAATGGCATCCCAGTATTAATGGAGCTAGACACAGGGGCCAGCCAGTCCCTGATGAGTATCAAACAGTTCGAAAAGTTGTGGGCGTCCAAGGCCAGGAGGCCAAAATTATCGCCGATTGACGCACAGCGAGGGACATACAAAAAGGAGATCATTCCGATGCTAAGCAGTGCCACGGTAGTTATTACCCACAAAGATTCGGAGAACAGGTTGCAAATCTGGATTGTCCTAGGGGACGGTCCCGCACTACTGGGGAGGAGTTGGCTTGCTGTCATGAACTGGAAATGGGGAGATGTCAATGCAATTTCTTCTGTGGAGCGAGTATCATGCTCACAGATCCTGGACAAATTTGACTCACTATTTCAACCCGGCATTGGCACATTCATGGGGGCCGAGGTAGTCATTCACATAAATCTGGACGTCAGGCCAGTACACCAGAAGGCCAGAGCGGTGCCGTACGTGATGCGGGAAAAAATAGAATGCGAATTGGACCGCCTGCTGAAGGAAGGCATCATCTCACCAGTCGAATTCAGTGACTGGGCGAACCCGAATGTGCCGCTGCTCAAGGCGGATGGATCGGTCAGGATAAGTGGTGATTAGAAGGCCACCATCAATCGGGTGTCACTCCAAGACCAGTACCTGCTACCGAGAGCGGAGGACCTCTTTGCGACACGATTCAGTGGCAAACTTTATTCAAAATTGGACCTGACCTCAGCTTACATGACCCAGGAGCTGGTGAGTGAGTCGAAGAAGCTGACCACCATCACAACACATAAGAGGTTGTTTGAGTACAACAGATGCCCATTCGGGATTCATTCGGCCACCGTGATCTTTCAATGAAATATGGAAAGCCTCCTCAAGTCAATTCCAGGGACGGTGGTTTTTCAAGACGACATCCTCATCACGGGTCGTGATACTGAAGAACACCTCCGCAACCTGGAGGAGGTGCTACGCAGACTGGACCGGGTAGGGCTGCGACTGAAAGAGGTGAAGTGCATCTTCCTAGCTCCAGAGGTAGAATTCCTGGGGATGAGGGTAGCAGCAGACGGGATCAGACCCATTGCGTCCAAGACGGAAGCAATCCAAAGAGCACCCAGACGCCGTAACACGACGGAGCTGCATTCGTTCCTGGGGCTCCTGAACTATTTTGGTAACTTTCTTCCCAAATTGAGCACGCGGTTCGAGCTGCTACACATGCTCCTACACAAAGGTTGCGAATGAGTATGGGGGGACAGCCAGGAAAGGGCTTTTGATCGAGCACGCAATTTTTTATTCCCCAACAATCTGTTAACACTGTATGACCCATGTAAGAAACTTGTTTTAACGTGCGATGTGTCGTCCTATGGTGTCGTGTGTGTGTTGCAACATGTTAATGCCAATGGTCAGTTACAGCCGACAGCTTATGCCTCCAGAAGTCTGTCCCAGGCAGAAAGGGGCTACGGGATGGTAGAAAAGAAAGCGCTAGCATGTGTATATGCAATTTAAAAAAAGCACCAGTACCTATTTGGCAGGAAATTTGAGCTGGAGACAACAAGGCCATAAATACAAACGCATCGGCCCGCATACAGAGGTGGGCACTCACGTTAGCCGCCTATGACAATACAATTCGGTACAGACCGGGCACTGAAAACTGCGCTGATGCACTCAGCAGGCACCCACTAGCCATCCCTGAGAGGGCTACCGAGCATGCTGCTGAGATGGTAATGGCTGTTGAAGCTTTCGAAAGCGAAGTCTCACTCGTGACAGCCCGTCAGATTAAGATCTGGACAAATAGAGATCCGCTACTGTCTTTAGTCAAGAAACATGTCCTGAATGGGGACTGGGCAGCCACGTACGGGGCATGCCCTGAGGAATTTAAACCATTTCACAGGCGCAGGGATGAACTCTCGATTCAGGCCGATTGCCTACTATGGGGAAGCCGTGTAGTCATGCCCCAGATGGGCAGAGAGAATCAGAGAATTCCACAATGAGTACCCGGGCATTGTCATGATGAAGGCAATTGGCAGGTCACACGTTTGGTGGCCAGGGATAGATGCAGACCTGGAACTTTGTGTTCGCAGGTGCAACACGTGTGCCCAGCTGGGCAATGCGCCCAGGGATGCCCCCATTGGCCCCTGGTCCTGGCCCGCCAAGCCATGGTTACTCATCCATGTGGACAACACAGGCCCTTTCATGGGAAAAATGTTTTTGGTTGTAGTAGACGCCTACTCCAAATGGATCGCGTGTGACATTTTAAATTCAAGCACATCCACTGCCACGGTAGAAAGTCTATGGGCAATGTTCGCTGCCCATGGTCTACCGGACAAGCACTGAATTCCAGGACTTCATGGCAGGCAATGGAATTAACCATATCAGAACGGCACCATTCAAACCGGCCTCAAATGGCCAGGCGGAACGAGCAGTGCAGATAATCAAACAGGGGATGCTCAGAATCCAAGGGGGTTCCCTACAAAGCCGCATATCACGTCTCCTGTTGGCCTACAGATCCCGACCACACTCGCTCACAGGGGTTCCACCCGCAGAGCTGCTAATGAAAAGAATGCTCAAAACCAGGTTATCCCTTATACACCCCACCATGAAAGAAATTGTCGAGAGCAGGCGCCAGTCACAGTATGACTACCATGGCAGGAATGCGAGGGTGCGATTATTGATGTAAATGACCCTGTCTTTGTCCTCAACTACGCTGCAGGGTCCAAATGGCTCACAGGCACTGTGATTGCCAAAGAGGGGAATAGGATTCTGATAGTTAAACTTACCAATGGACAAATCTGCCACAAACATGTGGATCAATCAAAAAGGAGGTTCAGCAACCCCATAGAAGAAGCAGAGGAAGAACACGATGTTGAGTTCACTCCACCACAGGTGACCGAACACCGGAACCAAGTGGAGGAGAGCCCAGTCACTGTGGGCAGACTGGACATGCCTGAGGCACCGCAAACAGCAGACACTCAGGTCAGCGCCCAACAACCGGAGCCCCAACTCAGGTGCTGTACAAGGGAGCGTAAACCACCAGAGAGACTCAACCAGTGATCCCAATAAGACTTTTGGGGGGAGGTGATGTCATGTATTCAACCATCATTGTAACCCATGTATCAACTGACCTAAGTTGTGCACTGTGAGAACAATGACCACTAGGTGGTGAACTTGTGGGAGACACTCCTAGCCTGGACTTTCAGTACAAAAGGGGAGGCTCCACCCACCTTCATCATTTGAGTGCTAGTGAATAAAGGTTACTGGTCACAGAGTGATCTTCTCTCAAGCATGGGCCTCGTGTGCATTTATACTGTATAGTAAGGACGTATTAAAACCCATGGCAGGTGCAAGAAAAATGTGGCCTGGTGTTCTCAGTGACACAGTTTCCATTCCACTCTAAACATCACCTCCCCTATCCCTTTAGCTTCCCCACCCCTCAGTCCTATCGTACCCACGACAGTTTTTCCTTTCCACTAACCACTATACTTCTTACCACCTCCTCACTCACATTGTCTCCCCTTAACTTTTGAACTATACATTCAGCTCCTATTCCTCCACTCCCCTTATCCTTCTATCCACTCCCCTCACATCTCCATAAGGTGGCTAATGGCCTCCTCACACTCTGTCCTCTTCCCCTTCCACCATCCTGTATCCTCTTCCACTGCACCCCTTCCCACCACCTTGTCGCCTCCCAGCAATCTAACACTTCCCATGATTTTCATTGTTTTTATAATATCCCTCTGTACCCTCTTACTTGTTGACAGCAGCCTAAGCACAAAGCAAGCTTTCTGGCACTAAGTTGAGAATCAAGCAATGTGTTTTTAAAGCGTTTGAAGTGCTATGTTCTCTTCATAGTGCCAAATAAATTTAGAAACAAATTGCTGGGAGATTGGTGGAGGCAGAACATGGCAACTGGCACAGGGAAGATAAGGGAATGAAGTAAAATGGCAAAGGACCAAGCAAGGGTGTCCAGATGGTGATAAGCATGGGGTCACAAATAGCTTGACCAGAATGGCGTAATGGGCTAGCATGGGCAATGGGGAGAGAGGATGGCCACAGGCCCAAGACAGGGAGCCCCATGAAGTTGGCCAGGCCTTAGAAAGATGAAGCAGGCAGGAAGGGGAGAGACTATGGCCCGTGCAACCAACAGTTGGTAATTACATTAAAATAAACTTAGATGGTAGCAATGAGAAATGAAAGTGACATCAATTTAAAAAAAATGCCTGAAGTGAACAGGGGCTGGCATGTGAAGATTAATAAGAAACTTACTTAAATTGCTATGTAGCAGATGGAGCTAATAGACAAAGCTTGGAGAAGCAGCAGTTCCACCTAGTGATAGGTAACCACAATAGTACCTTACAGTTGAAAGTAGCACCCAGGGTATTGCAAAATTATGACACCAGAAAAGAGCATGACAAAGAGGGAGTGTGACAAAGGGGAAGTGGATCCAAGACTTTAATATTGACAGGATGCTGATTTCCTGTGCAATTGCTGATGGTTTCTGAAGCTTAGCTGGGAAAATAAAACCAACCAGGATCAACTGACAGTGAAGGGAAGCATAGATGAGGATAATGTTTCTCACAGAAAAAAAATAGCAAGAGGGATAAAATCAAAATGGACCATTCATAAACGGCCAAAAGGTAGGGGGACGTTTAGACAAAAACAGCGTGGAAAAGGTGTCGTGATCAAAAGGCAAAAGAAAGGTTAAAGGCTGTATTCCAATGTGAAGTGTGTGGGAAATAAACTGAGGGAACGTATTATACAGGAATATATTGACTTTATAGCTTTAATAAAAATCTGTCTGTAAACTAGACAAGAATAGAAAGTAAACATCAGATTTTAGAAGCCCATTAGCGCCTCCAGGGAGCAGAAGAAACCTTTTGCATAGGGGGAGGGGGTGCAGGGGGCTCTACTGGCTCCCAGGAAATTGCCCTAGAGTTTGCGGAGGCACTGGCGCGGCAGAACCACGCACCGTGGATAGCGCCCTGAGACATCGCGGGTCGCGAAGCTGGCCGACATCCGCTCTCGGGGCGGGACTTAAAGGGAAGGACGCCAACACCCCGTGCCGCCATCTTTACTGGTTTGCTGACTCTCGGGTCGGCTCTGGAATATCACTCCTAGCACTCCGTTTTGGGCTACATGCCCAGTTGCACACTGCCCTGGTGGCCTAATGGAGGCCATCAGAGGCCTTGTAGAGTGCACAGTGGCCCTCCCCTTTAAGCGAAGGGGAGGGTTGTTCCAGCACATCAGTTACTGTCAGCACCCCAGTAGCGCCCGGGAACTGCTCATAAAGCAAGTGGAACATGCAAGATTGCCCTCCACTTCCTTTGATGGGCGGTAAGCCCAATTCAGTGGCAGTGCGAGACTTCAGTGTCGGGCACAGGAAGTCTCCACGCCAGCTGTTTACCACGCCCAATCGAGGTGCAGAGCAATTTCACCCTCATACTACAGAGAGGGCTGATATAGACAAGGAAGCGACACAGGCATAGGGCCCAAGTTTCCCCAGGAGTTGTTCCATTTTTTTTGGAGCAACTAGATTTTTTTGGACTAATTAAAAAATCGCAATTCTCCCCATTTAAGTTGCTCCAGTGTAAGTGAGTTAGTTAGGTTTTTTTAAGTTCAGTTTATTTTTTTAAAAGGAGGCGTTACCAGCCACTTACGCCTGTTTTGGCCATTTAAGCAAGTTTAGCCAGCTAAAACTTACTCCAAACTAAGTTAGGCCAGAGTAAGTGGTCACTTTTGTACGTTCTGAAAATCCCACCGGATCAAAACTCCGCCACCCCTCCCCCCCCCTTGCCGGATCAAAACTCTTCCCCTCCCCCCAGATCAAAATTCTCCCCTTCCCCCCGTAAAACTCTTTCCCTCTCCCCATCAAAACTCTTCCCCTTCCTCTGCCCCCATCAAAACTCTCGCCCTGCCCCCCATCAAAACTCTTCCCCTCCCCCCATCAAAACTCTTCCCCTCCCCCATCAAAACTCTTCTCCTTCCCCTCCCCGCCTCAAAACTCTTTCCCCCCACCGGATAAAAATTCTTCCCCCCACCAACCTGTCTCTTGTAGCCCTCAGCACGAGAAGGCAGCGGCCGGCTTGTGCGGCAGGCCATTCGGCCGGGATAGGGGCGGCGAGCATCGGCCCCTCCCACATAGCCTGTATCACACACTCTCAGATTCTAGGGGTTAGGAGCTACTGCACATGCGAGCACACTCTAGCGTGCATGTGCAGAGGTCCCGGCACTGTTTTTAGTGCCGGGACCTGGCTCCGCCCCCGAATCCAGTTGCCATGCTATGCCACTATGGAGGATCGGCTGGGGAGCGGCCAAACTCGGCCCAAAGATTTGGAGTTCTACAAAAGCGGCACACCTCTGGCGAGTGCGGCAGAAATCCGTACTGGCCAAATTTGGGCCCATAGTAATGATAAAAAGAGGCTTGTTAAATTAGTAGGGTATATTATAGACCTCCAAATTATGGGAAGGAAAGGAAGAGGAAATCTGCAGTCAGATTAGAGGGATGAGTAGGAATAATGGAACAATTGTTTTGGGAGATTTTGATTGTCCAATTATTGATTGAGACAGAGAGAGTAAATGCAGAAAAGGCAACTGAATCTCTAAACTAAGTGCAGGACTGGAAATTGACCAGTGTAGTATTCATTTTTAAAAAGGGAGACAGAACTATTCCAGGTAATTACAGGCCAGTTAGTATAACATCTGTGGTAGGGAACATTTTAGAGTGTCTAATTAAGGATGAAATTACTAGGTGTGTAGATAAAGAGAAAATAGAAGTAACCAGAACTGATTTCAAAAGGGATGATTGTGCTTGACAAATCTCAGATTTCATGAGAAGGTAACTAGCATGGTAGATCGGGGAAATGAGGTGCGTGTAGTGTGGACTTTAGAAATGTTGACAATGCATCACATAGGAGATTATTGGAGAAGATTAAGAAGTATGGAATTAGGGGCAGGATAGCAAATTGGATTAAAAATTGGTTAGAATGGAAGAAACAGAGAGTAGGGCCATGATTCCGCCGACCGAGGTGAGTCCAGGGCAGCCGAGGTCTTTAATGAGGTTCCCGCCCACTGTTAGCTGCAGCTTGCTCTCTCCAAATAATTTTATGTTGATGGGGCTTGTTAAGCCCGCCCTGCGAGTTTCCTAGCCAATTAAAAGGAAGTGGGTCTGATCACATCATTTGATGAGGCGTCATCAGCCGGTTACCTAAAAGGGAGATGTCCAAATTGATTTTGACAGTTGCGCTGTCAGTGATCTACAGCATTGAGGCGCTGAAAACACTGACAACTCTTTTGGCAGAAAAACATTAAATCGTGCCCCCTGATCTGGGAGACACACCAAACATTTTCAAGGCCCTTTTTTTTGTGTTTTTTTGGGGGTTTTTTTTGTATTTTTGGGGGTTTTTTGGGGGTTTTTTTGGGCACTAAAATCATATTTTTTTTCCAAGTGCCCCCTATAAAAGGGGAGGGGGACACTAAAAACACCGGCAATTAAAACAAATTAAACTTTAAAACATAAAATCAAATTAAAATTTGGTTGCCGGGGGTGATGATGCACTCCAGTCCCTCCGGCACCCACCTGTCGCGGAAGGCTGCGAGTGTACCGGTGGACACCGCGTGCTCCATCTCCAAGGACACCCTGGCGCGGATGTATGCGGCAAACACTGACAAACAGTGCACAAAGGTGCACAGCATCACCCAGGCTCTCTCATGACTACCTCCATATGCTTAAGGAGGGAGTCACATCACGCAGGGAGCTTCTCTTCCCTTCCAATGGGCGGAAGAGACCTTCCCAGCAGACCAACGCAGCCTGGTTGCACATTGCACAGGAGGGATGTCATCAGGAGATCTGCCTGCAGTGATGCTAATTTTTCAATGATCTCAGTAGATCATGAAACGTTACTGCAAAGCCACACTCAACCTCATCCTGCTGTGCCTCTTATCACATCCCCATCATTCTGCCTTCCCAACCCCACTGCACATCCTTACTCACACCAACTTACCCTGCACCTCTACCCATACTTACATGGTTACTGTTGGTACTATCACAAGGTGTGCCACCAGTGGGTACAGCAGTGGAAGACTTGGAGGTTACCTGTACAGGCATGCATGGCCTAGTATAAAAGGTAGGCCACCAGGTGTGATCCTCACTCTGGAGTTAACAAATGAAGGACTAAGGTCACGACAGTTCAAGTACAACACATTGCTCCATGGAGTCATTACTAAAGCATCGAAGGACACAACAATTACATAGAAACATAGACATATAGAAAATAGGTGCAGGAGTAGGCCATTCGGCCCTTCGAGCCTGCACCACTATTCAATACGATCATGGCTGATCATTCCCTCAGTACCCCTTTCCCGCTTTCTCTCCATACCTCTTGATCCCTGTAGCCGTAAGGGCCATATCTAACTCCCTCTTGAATATATTCAATGAACTGGCATCAACAACTCTCTGTGGCAGAAAATTCCACAGGTTAACAACTCTCTGAGTGAAGAAGTTTCTCGTCATCTCAGTCCTAAATGGCCTATCCCTTATCCTAAGACTGTGTCCCCTGGTTTTGGACTTCCCCAACATCGGGAACATTCTTCCCGCATCTGACCTGTCCCATCCCGTCAGAATCTTATACGTTTCTATGAGATCCCCTCTCATCCTTCTAAATTTCAATGTATAAAGGCCCAGTTGATCCAGTCTCTCCTCATATGTCAGTCCAGCCATCCCTGGAATCAGTCTGGTGAACCTTCGCTGCACTCCCTCAATAGCAAGAATGTCCTTCCTCAGATTAGGAGACCAAAACTGAACACAATATTTCAGGTGAGGCCTCACCAAGACCCTGTACAACTGCAGTAAGACCTCCCTGCTCCGATACTCAAATCCCCTAGCTGTGAATGCCAACATGCCATTTGCCTTGTTCACCGCCTGCTGGACCTAGATGCCAACTTTCAATGACTGATGAACCATGACACACAGGTCTCATTGCACCTTCCCTTTTCCTAATCTGCCGCCATTCAGATAATATTCTGCCTTCATGTTTTTGCCACCAAAGTGGATAACCTCACATTTATCCACATTATACTGCATCTGCTATGCATTTGCCCACTCACCTAACCTGTCCAAGTCACCCTGCAGCCTCTTAGCATCCTCCTCACAGCTCGTGTTATCTGCAAACTTGGAGATATTACACTCAATTCCTTTATTCAAATCATAGATGTATATTGTAAAGAGCTGGGGTCCCAGCACTGAACCCTGCGGCATTCCACTAGTCACTGCCTCCCATTCCGAAAAGGACCCGTTTATCCCGACTCTCTGCTTCCTGTCTGCCAACCAATTCTCTATCCACGCCAGTAATTACCCCCAATACCATGAGCTTTGATTTTGCACACCAATCTCTTATGTGGGACCTTGTCAAAGGCCTTTTGAAAGTCCAAATACACCACATCCACTGGTTCTCCCTTGTCCACTCTACTAGTTGCGTCCTCAAAAAATTCCAGATGATTTGTCAAGCATGATTTCCCTTTCATAAATCCATGCTAACTTGGACCGATCCTGTCACTGCTTTCCAAATACGCTGCTATTTCATTCTTAATAATTGATTCCAACATTTTCCCCACTACTGATGTCAGGCGAACCGGTCTATAATTACCTGTTTTCTCTCTCCCTCCTTTTTTAAACAGTGGTGTTACATTAGCTACCCTCCAGTCCATAGGAACTGATCCAGAGTCGATAGACTGTTGGAAAATGATCACCAATGCATCCACGATTTCTCGGGCCACATCCTTAAGCAGACAATCAGACCCCGGGGATTTATCAGCCTTCAATCTCATCAATTTCCCCAACACAATTTCCCGCCTAATTAGGATATCCTTCAATTCCTCCTTCTCACTAGAACCACGGTCCCCGAGTACATCCGGAAGGTTATTTGTGTCTTCCTTCGTGAAGACAGAACCAAAGTATTTGTTCAATTGGTCTGCCATTTCTTTGTTCCCCAATATAAATTCACCAGAGTCCGACTGCAAGGGACCTACATTTGTCTTCACTACTCTTTTTCTCTTCACATATCTATAGAAGCTTTTGCAGTCAGTTTTTATGTTCCCGGCAAGCTTCCTCTCATACTCTATTTCCCCATCCTAATTAAACCCTTTGTCCTCCTCTGCTGAATTCTAAATTTCTCCCAGTACTCAGGTTTGCTGCATTTTCTGGCCAATTTATATGCCTCTTCCTTGGATCGGACACCATCCTTAATTTCCCTTGTTAGCCACGGTTGAGCCACCTTCCCCGTTTTGTTTTTACTCCAGATAGGGATCTACAATTGTTGAAGTTCATCCATGTGATCTATAAATGTTTGCCATTGCCTATCCACCGTCAACCCTTTAAGTATCACTCACCAGTCTATTGCCAATGGGATTCCGAACTTTCACGCGGAAATGGCTTCCCTTGGTATGTTGCAGCAGTTCACCGATGGTGATGATTGGGACGCCTTTGTGGAGAAGCTAGAACATTTCTTCACAGCAAATGACCTGGCAGAAGATGATCCGGCCACACTGGCTGACAAGCGGCGAGCTGTTTTGATAACGAGTTGTGGGCCCACCGTCTATGGCCTCGTCAGGGACTTGCTGGCATCAGCGAAGACAACGAGGAAGACGTACAAGGAGCTCGTTACCCTGATCCATGAGCAACTCAAGCCCAAGAAGAGTATCCTCACAGCCAGACACCGGTTCTATACCCACCATCGACCCGAAAGCCAGGAAGTCGCGAAGTACGCTGCAGACCTCAGGAGGTTGGCGGCACCGTGCGAGTTAGGCACCCACCTCAACGAAGTGCTGCGGGACATTTTTGTCGTTGGAATTGGCCATGAAGGCCTTCTTCACAAGCTACTGTCGGCGGATACCATAGTCACACTGCAGAAGGCTATCTCTATGAACCAATCATTCATGACCTCGACCTGCGGCTCTAGGCAGATGACTCACCCTCAGGACTCAAACCCGGCAGGTACTGTGCACAGAGTGGTGCCATTTAGAGGCTGGACTATAGAGCACGAACCCTCTCAGGGAAGAGAGAAGAGGCCCCCGAGACCCTTAAATCAGAGTCCGCCGAGGGGGCTAATCGAGTAGCATCATGCTGGCGTTGTGGAGGGAATCACAGGGCTCACCAGTGCCGCTTTAAAGATTATGTTTGCAAAGGCTGCAGCACAAAGGGCCACATCCAGCAAATGTGGAAGAGAAATATGACTCACTGTGTCGATGAAGAGTCTACAGATGGCCAGCAATCCAGCACGGATTATGAATCGATAGGCAGAGAGGCAGCCCAGTCCCACGGGGAGGTATATAGCTTGTTTACCTGCACCACCGAGTGTTCCCCGCTGAAGATGGATGTCGAGATACAGGGCGTTCCAGTCTTCATGGACATGGACACGGATGAGAGCCAGTCAGTGATGAATCAAGAGGCTTTTTGGACAATCGAGCTGAACGACCCGAGTTGGTCTCGGTTCAGACAAAACTGTGCACCTACACCGATGAAATCATCCCAGTCATTGGTAGCGTGAATGTAAAGGTACTTCATGATGGCGCAGTTCATAAGTTACCTCTGTGTATTGTTGCAGGTGATCGACCAACGCTACTCAGTTGAAGGTGGATGGAGAAGATCCTTTGGAAATGGGAGGACTTCACCCCTCCAGTGATCGACGCCCTCCGCGCTCAGAGACAAAGCAAGCCCTCACCTGAGGGTGAACCCAGCACCGGAGAGCAGACCAGCATGGCACCCGAGACACAGACCGCTCAGCATGACTGCGTGAAGATGATCCAGCTGAGACAACCCGAACGCACCTTCCAGGCTCCAGTGGCAGGACTCCGGAGGAAAAAAATCAGATCCAAAGGCGACTTCCCAATTTTGAAGGCAGAACTGTGGGAGAAGAGGATGACCGCAGTCGACATAGTGGATGGAAGAAAGATGGTGCTCAAACCACGAGGTGAGGTGCTGAAGACAAAGATGGCTGAGGCCAGACCACGAGGTGCAGCGCTGATGGAGCAACACGTGGCACCAAACGGAGAAGCGGATTGGATTAAAGAAAGCAAGGCTCTCTTAAAGGAGGCCAGCAACCCGCCACAATTAAAGGGACAGTTCCACACAATTAAGCAATGTAATAGTAATTGTAAGTCAGTGGAAAAAAGCGTAATTGATCGTGTAAAATGTGCAATTGATGATCTGAATTGTATGTATGCAACCAGCGAGGAAAAGTCGCGTGATTATGTAAAATGTGTAATTGATGATCTGAACTGTGCACATACAACCAGCAAGAAAAAGTCGCATGATCGCAATCGGAACTCCAATATGTCCAGCATAAGTAATGAAAAGTTGTGCAATGCAGGGTTTCAGCTGCACGCAGCCAATGCAGCGGGCAGACACCCATCGGGAGCACACAGGCCCAGCGAGCTACCCAATGCTGTAGCCTGTGTCCCGGGGACCAGAGTCATGCACCATGGAGTGTGGCCACAAGCAGCCGACACACACGAGCTGCAGAGCAAGTGACCTCAGCAGGACAAGTGACCTCAGCAGAAACCCGGTATCGATACCACGATGCCCCTGATTGGCTCGACCTCTCAGGCACCCGATGGCACCAACTGCCATGAGCCTGAAGGAGCAGACTGTACTAAGGCGCAGTCCCCAGACCCCGACACCACCAAGGCCATACCCGTAGACGTAGGGTCACCTGCCACAGTTCACCCAAAGGAAACCGGCACCAGCCAGGATCCCAAACCAAATGCCGCCCAGGCCATGGAGTCAGCAGTTCCATGTTCACTGCTAGACGACAGCTCCTCAGGGAGCAGCAGCAAACCAGGGTGCAAAGTAAGGACAGGGAGGTCACAGGGCACTGAGCCACCACCAGACTGCACGGACACAACCCAGCAGCTCCAGAACTAGCTTGTCCTCACGCACCGGTCACTGCATCGATAAGGCATCTAACGCACTTGTCGCACTATGGAACCACAAATATAATGCAAAACCCATCTTCCTGAACTTGAATGTACATGAATGCTAGGAGCACCCGCCATAATCAATGTGGGGGGGCGGGGGGGAGAATGGAGTCGTCAGGGACACATACACACAAACAGCAACCACCAGCATGCTACTGCACCAACCACTCACCCAAGATTGAAATGACCTGTCAAGGGTCAACCAGACAGAGCCCACATAGAGCTAAGCCCAGAGCACAGTCAATGCAGAAGCGATTTGCACTGTAGGCTCAGGGGAGAGTGATGTCATGTATCCTACATGGCTACTGTTGGCATTATCACAAGGTGTGCCACCAGAGGGCACAGCAGTGAGAGACTTGGAGGCTACCTGTACAGGTGTGTCTGGCCTCATCTAAAAGGCAGGCCACCAGGTGTGATCCTCACTCTGGAGTTAACAAATAAAAGACTAAGATCACTACAGTTCAAGTACAATACATTGCCTCGTGGAGTCATTACTAGAGCATCTAAGGACACAGCACATCTCTTTCTCTCTATCTACATTACCAGGTTTCCATCTCACTAGCCACCTCTCACACTCACCCTAGTCCAATCATACCAAGTAACAACACACAAGGGCTGCGATTTCGCTACATGTGGCAAGAGCGATGCGGCCGGGGTTGGTGGCGTGTGATAAGCCCACTCCTGACCCAAGCCCGCTCTCGATCTCAAAGCTTCCGATGATGGGGTTTGTTAAGCCTGCCCTGCAGGATTCCCAGCCAATTAAGAGGAAGCCAGTCTGACGACGTAATTTGATTACGCGTAATTAGCCGGTTTCCTTAAAGGGACCATGACCACATTGCTTTTGACAGTTCTTCTGTCAGTGTTCTGCAGCATTGAGGCCTTGTAAACACTGACAAGCACTGCACAGAAGTACATGATTGCACCCAGGCTGTCCCATGACTCCCTCCAGATGCTTATGGAGGGGGTCACAGCACGCAGGGAGGTCTTCTTCCCTTCCAAAGGGAGGAAGAGACCTCTGTAGGACAGCAATGCAGCCTGGTTTCACATTGCACAGGAGGACACAAGCAGGGATCTCGTTAGGAGCAGGCTGCAGTGGCGCAAACCTTTCGATGATCTCAGTTGATCATGAAACGTTACTGCAAAGCCACTCTCAACCTCATCCTACTGTGCCACTCATCACATCCCCATCACTCTGCCTTCCCTACCCTACTGCATGTCCTTACTCACTCCAACTTACCTTGCACCTCCCTCCCCATCACATCCCCATCCCTCTCTATCTATATTTTCAGTTCCACATTTCACTAGCCACCCCTCACACTCACCCTCACCTTTGTCCAATCATACCAACTAACAACACACAAGGGTAGGCACATGGGTCCTTTAGCCAATGTTTATGTATAGTTAATGTTGATGTGTTGTCAAACATTGAAATCTTTATTTTCAGCACTTTCTGTTCTTGGACAGATTTCTGGGCACTTTGAACATAGAACATAAGAACATAAGAAATAGGAGCAGGAGTAGGCCATACGGCCCTCGAACCTGCTCTGCCATTTAATAAGATCATGGCTGATCTGATCATGGACTCAGATCCACTTCCCCACCCGTTCCCCATAACCCCTTATCGTTTAAGAAACTGTCTATTTCTGTCTTAAATTTATTCAATGTCCCAGCTTCCACAGCTCTCTGAGGCAGCGAATTCCACAGATTAACAACGCTCTGAGAGAAGAAATTTCTCCTCATCTCTGTTTTAAATGGGTAGTCCGTTATTCTAAGATCATGCCCTCTCGTTCTAGTCTCCCCCATCAGTGGAAACATCCTCTCTGCATCCACCTTGTCAAGCCCCCTCATAATCTTATATGTTTTGATAAGATCACCTCTCATCCTTCTGAATTCCAATGAGTAGAGGCCCAACCTACTCAACCTTTCCTCATAAGTCAACCCCCTCATCCCTGGACTCAACCTAGTGAACCTTCTCTGAACTGCCTCTGAAAGCAAGTATATCCTTTCGTAAATATGGAAACCAAAACTGCACACAGTTTTCCAGGTGTGGCCTCACCAATACCTTATATAGCTGTAGCAAGACTTCCTGCTTTTACACTCCATCTCCTTTGCAATAAAGGTCAAGATACCATTGGCCTTCCTGATTCACTTGCTGTACCTGCATACTATCCTTTTGTGTTTCATGCACAAGTACCCCCAGGTCCCGCTGTACTGAAACACTTTGCAATCTTTCTCCATTTAAATAATAACTTGCTCTTTGATTTTTTTCTGCCAAAGTGCATGACCTCACACTTTCCAACATTATACTCCATCTGCCAAATTTTTGCCCACACACTTAGCCTGTCTTTTGCAGATTTTGTGTGTTCTCCTCACACATTGCTTTTCCTGCCATCTTTGTATCGTCAGCAAACTTGGCTACGTTACACTCAGTCCCTTCTTCCAAGTCGTTTATATAGATTGTAAATAGTTGAAGTCCCAGCACTGATCCTACGGCACCCCACTGGTTACTGGTTGCCAACCAGAGAATGAACCATTTATCCCGACTTTCTGATTTCTGTTAGTGAGCCAATCCTTTATCCATGCTAATATATTACCCCCAACCCCATGAACTTTTATCTTGTGCTTAGTGGCTTAGTGAGTTGTAGTGAATGGTGAGATATAAGGTCACCCCGCACAATGGTGGTGCGTGTGAAAGGAATGGGTTGGAGATTGCAGGGATGCTTTATGGAGCTGATGTGGGGTGGTGCCAAAGTGGCACTTCATGTTGTAGTCAGGGTGCACAGCATGAAGTGAAGTAAATGTGGCCATGGTGAGGCCATCATTTGGCCTCCCAGGAAACATAGTGGTCGGATGCTGATGTCCTGTGTCCTGTGCAGCATCAGTTGATTGTGGAGAAGGTTGGTGTTGCTGTTGGTGATGCTGGTGTGTTTAGTGATGTTGGTGTTGGTGCTGATCATGGTGGGATTCTAAGGACCAAGGTGAGATTTTTTCGAGGGCTCCAATGCTGCTGGAATAGATGGCAGGTGAGGTTGAGATGACAAAAGCGCTCAGTCAATGGTGAGAAAGGTTGCTCCAAAGAGGTGACAGTGAATAGAGAGTTCACTGCAAACACTTCCAACCTGAATACAGCTCAAAAGTCTCTTTTAAATCCTGAAGGCTTCAGCTTCTGACATTGAAAAGTGAAGAGCTATGAAATGGTAGCTTTTATACCACTTCTGCAGCTGTCAACTAGCCAAAGCAATAGAGAGTCACTGAGAACCTGACTCCACTTACCTGGCGTGTTGTCTGAGGCACGGCAAACCCGTCCAAAGGTTGGTAAATTATAAGTGCTTGCTTTTAAGCCTCTTAACTAGCATTTAAGTACTTTTTAATGATGTTAATTACCTGTCCCGCCGCTTGCTGTCGCTCGGCTATCTGAACGCAGATCTGACAGCTGAGACTCACAAGGAGGTGGGATTGGAGCGGGATCCCGACCCACTGTCAATCAGGGCCATTTTAACAATGGGCCTGCCTCCAAACCTGCACTGGCAGGGCTGGGAAGATACCAGCCAAAGGTAGGCACTTTGGGTGTTTTATGCAATGTTCATGTAAAGTTTCTGTTAATGTGGTGTCAAACATCGAAACCCTTCATTTTCAACATGTTGCCTTCTTCGACAGATCTGTGTGCACCTTTGGAAGTGGCATAGTGAGTTGCAGTGAATGGTGAGACGTAACTGGAAAAATATTGGAAAAAATTCTGAGGGACAGGATTAATCTTCATTAGAAAGACACAGATTAATCAAGGACAGTCAGCATGCATTTGTTAAACGAAGGTCATGTCTGACTAATTTGATAGAATTTTTTGAGGAGTTAACAAGGATAGTGATGAGGGTAGTGTGTTTGATGTAGTGTATATGGATTTTAGAAAGGCTTTTAATAAAGTCCCACATGACAGACTGGTCCCGAAAGTGAAAGCCCATGGGATCCAGGGCAAAGTGGCAAGTTGGATCCAAAATTGGCTCAGAGGCAGAAAAAATGTTTGATGGGTGTTTTGTAACTGGACGGCTGTTTCCACTGGGGTTCCACAGGGGTCATTACTGGGTCCCCTGATTTGTGTGGTATACGTCAATGATTTAGACTTGAATGTAGGGAGTATGATTAAGAAGTTTGCAGATGATACAAAAATTGGCTGTGTGGTTGATAATGAAGAAGAAAGCTGTAGTCTGCAGGAAAATATCAAATGAACTGGTCAGGTGGGCATCTGGAGAAGTGTGAAGTAATGCATTTGGGGAGGGCTAACAAGGCAAGGGAATATGCATTAAATGGTAGGAGACTGAGAAGTGTAGAGGATCAAAGGGATCTTGCAGTACATGTCCACAGATTCCTGAAGGTAGCAGGCCAGGTAGATAAGGTGGTTAAGAAGGCATACAGAATACTTGCCTTTATTAGCCGAGGCATAGAATACAAGAGCAGGGAGGTTATGCTTGAACTGTATAAAACATTAGTTAGGCCACAGCTAGAGTACTGTGTGCAGTTCTGGTCAGCACATTACAAGAAAGATGTGATTACACTACAGAGGGTACAGAGGAGATTTACAAGGATGTTGCCTGGACTGGAACATTTTAGCTATGAGGAAAGATTGAATAGGCTGGTGTTGTTTGCTTTGGAACAGAGGAGGCTGAGGAGAGACCTTATTGAGGTGTATAAAATTATGAGGGGCCTAGATAGAGTGGATAGGAAGGACCTATTTTTTTTAGCAGAGGGGTCAACAACCAGTGGGCATAGATTTAAAGTAATTGGTAGAAGGTTTAGAGGGAATTTGAGGGATATTTTTTCACCCAGAGGATGGTGAGAATCTCGAACTCACTGCCTGAAAGGGTGGTAGAGGAAGAAATCCACACCACATTTAAAAAGTACTTGGATATGCACTTGAAGTTCCGTAACCGACAAGGCTATGGACCAAGAGCTGTAAAGTTGGATTAGGCTGGATAGCTCTTTGTCGGCTGGTGCGGACGCGATGGGCCGAAATGGCCTCCTTCCGTGCTGTAAATGATTCTATGATGATAAAGGTACCCCCCACAATGGTGACGAGTGTGAAAGGAATGGCTTGGGCATTACAGGGATGCTTTTTGGTGCTGGTGTGGGGCGGTACCAACCTAGCGCATCATGTGGCACCAGGGAGTACAGCATCAAGTGAAGTAAATCTGGCCATGGTGAGGCCATCCCTGGCCTCCCAGGCAGCAATGTGGTCAGGTGCTGGTGTCCTGTGCTGTGTCAGTTGATTGGGGAGAAGGTTGGTGTTGTTGGTGTTGTTGCTGTGCCTGGTGAGGCTGGTGTTGGGGCTGATCGTGGTGGGATTCTGAGGACCAAGGTGAGATTTTTTTTAAGGGCACCCATGCTGCTGGAATAGATGACAGGTGAGGTTGATATGACAGAAGTGATCTGTCAGTGTTGAGAGAGGTTGTTCCAAGGAGGTTACAGTGGATAGAGAGTTTACTCCAAACACTTCCAACCTGCATAAAGCTCTAAGTGTATTCTAAATCCTGAAGGCTCCAGCTTCTAAGATTGGAAAGTGAACAGCTGTGGAATGGTAGCTTTTACACCACATTTGCAGCTGTCAACTATTTAGAAGAATGGATCCACATTGAAAACTCGACCTTCTTACCTGATGTGATCCCCGAGCGCCATGAACCTCATGAAAAAGCTGGAAAAATGGTAAGTACATGGTAAAATGCTGTTTAAGTGGCTTTTAACAACCTCTTAATGACATCAATTGCCTCCTCCGCTGCTTGGTGTCGGGTCTAATTGGAAGACGAGTGTGAAGGTAGCTGGACAACGGACTCCCGACCCACTGTCAATCTTTTCTATTTTGACAGCTGATCTGCCTCCGATCCCGCCCTCTCAGCGCCGGTAAAATTCCAGCCCTGGTGGGTAAATGTGATTAGAACTATTTGCTCATGTGGAGAGTAAACACTGCTGCAGACTGGTTGGGTCAAATGGCCTGTTTTGGTGTTATATTTCTACGTTTAGCTGCTAACCTATCTGCCCCTTTAAGTCACTTGTGACAGATGGTCTAACGACTTAGATAGATATATAGATCAGTCTTACTGCTGGTACCAACAATATAAATAGAGTATTAAGGGCATTAAAATCCTGGGGGAGTTGTTGATTTCTGCCACAACTCCTGACATGACCTCCGAGCACGTGTATCTTCATGCCAGCTGTGTAGATAAATAAAATCTATCCTATAGGGTCCATTGAAAATTATATTTATTCAATGTGTATACCCCACATACATCCTCCATTGACTGCATATATTGACAAGCTTACTGATGTGTTGCAGTTTAAATATATTTCCACAATGAGTCATTTCAGCTCTTACAGATTTTATTGTGGTCAAATATTTTTATCTTAAAGAACGAGTGTCATCATCACTGCTCCTTTTGAAAAGTCAAACAGTAAAATGAATTCTGATTAACTATTACACAATTTTCTCTACTTCATTCGGATTCAAAATAATGTATATTTTCCTTTCAAGAATTTGTGTCAATTGCATCATCAGGATAAATGGCTAGGAGTAGTAACTGAACAGGTTAGTGCCAAAGAGTTGAATTGGTATGCACAACTTAAACTGAAGCTTTCTCTGGTTAATGTCTGTTTCTCTGCTAATGTGAGTTAAGCTCCCTTACATGGTTTAGTATCAATACTGTTTAAACATTTTTTTAAGGCAACAGAAAGACAGCAACAAAAAAAATAATAGATTGAGTAAGTATTTGATTTATTTTATGTGACCATAAAAACATAGAAAATAGGAGCAGTAGTAGGTCATTTGGCCCTTCGAGTCTGCACCGCCATTCAATGTGATCATGGCTGATCCTCTATCTCAGCACCATATACCCGCTTTTTCCCCATACCGCTTGATGCCCTTTGTTTCTAGAAATCTATCTATCTCCCTCTTAAATATATTATGTGACTTGGTCTGCACAGCCTTCTGTGGGAGAGAATTCCACAGATTCACCACCCTCTGAGTGAAAAAATTTCTCCTCATCTCGGTCCTAAATTTCCTACCCCATATCCTGAGACTGTGACCCCTTTTTCCAGACTTCCCAGCCAGGGGAAATATCCACCCCGCATCCAGTCTCGCCAACCCAGTCAGAATTTTATACATTTCAATGAGATCCCCTCACATTCTTCTAAACTCTAGTGAATACAGGCCTAGTCGACCTAATCTCTCCTCATACGACAGTCCTGCCTCCCAGGAATCAGTCTGATGAAACTTTGCTGCACTCCCTCTGTTATGTATGTATGTAAACCTTACCAAAATCTAAGACTTGCTCACTAGGGGACACACCTGTTGGAGACCTAAGGGTCATCTGTGTACCCTGGGTCAAGCAGGTAGGAAAGGTGATCCACCAAGCTGCTTCCCCACTCTGGAGTCTGAATAAAGAGACCAAGGTCACAACAATTTGAGCTTGCCATACAGTCCTGTGGATTTATTCTGAACATAACAAATTGGCGACGAGTAATGGCTCACGCACTTTCATGCGGTAATGGCTGCTGTTGGTATCCTTGAGAGATTTTTTGAGGGTGATGATTGGGAAGCCTTCGTTGAGTATTTTGTTGCCAACAAATTGGACAAGGCTGAGATGGCGATCAAGTGCAGGGCGATTCTCCTCACCGTTTGTGGGTCTTCGATATATGGCCTCCTCAAAAATTTGCTGGCACCGATTAAACCAACGGGAAAGTCTTACACAGAGCTGTGTACGCTGGTTAGGGAACATCTCAAGCCAAAGGAGAGCATCCTGATGGCCAGGTATCACTTTTACACGCAACGTCGCTCCAAGGGCCAGAACATGGCGAGTTTTGTCGCCAACCTAAGACACCTTGCGGGGCAGTGCTAATTTGCAGGATCCTTGGGGGAAATTTTGCGGGACTTTATCGTGTGTGGAATTGGCCACGAGGTCATTCTTCGCAAACTGCCTTCTGCTGAATCCTTGGATCTGAGCAAGGCCATCACAATAGCCCAAGCCTTCATATCCACAAGCGATAACATGAAACAGATATCTTCACAGAATCGAAGCTCGCCGACAAGTACTGTGCATAAAATAATGTTTTCAGCAGGCAGAACGGCACAGGGCAGGGCCCACACGACTGTGGGACCTAGGCCTAGAGTGACTCAGAGTCCACCGTGGGTCGTAAATACATATCCATTAGCACCATGTTGGCGCTGCAGGGGCAGCCATAGAGCTCATCAATGTTGATTCAAGCCCTATGTGTGCAAGGGCTGTGGAACAATGAGGCACCTCCAGCGAATGTGCAAACGATCTCTGACTCACCTTGTGGCAGAGTCGGGAAAGGATGACCGATCCAGTGAGGATCATGCTGAATGAGCAGGAGAGGCAACTGAACCTGAGGATAAAGAGGAAGTATATAGGATACACACCTTCACTACCAAAAGCCCTCCGATAATGTTAAAAGTTGAACTTAACTGCACTCCAGTCTCCATGGAACTAGACACGGGGGCAAGTTAATCAGTTATGAGCCAGAAGGCATTCGAAAGGCTGTGGGGCGACGAAGCACAGCGACCCAAGCTGATCCCGATTCAGGCAAAGCTGCACACCTACACCAAGGAACTGATACCAGTTACTAGTAGTGCGGACATAAGAGTATCCCATGAGGGAGCAATGCACGATTTACCACTGTGGATTGTTTCAGGTGATGGGTCAACGCTGCTTGGTAGGAGGTGGATGGGGAAGGTTTGATGGAACTGCGTATCTTCTCCAGCGAACGACGTTCCCCTTCTCAAAGGCTGAGCAAGCCCCCACTTTCAGCTGAACCAGGCATCAAAGTGCATATCCATTTGCAGATCCCCGAGGCACAGGCCGCTCATCACGACCATGAAGAGGTGAAGATCAACCAAGCAGCGGTACAGGTACGGTACCCACCACCTGAAGCCGCCGACCTCTTTGCGACGATGGAAGAGGCTCCAGGTCGACCATGCAGAGTGGAACTCTGGCCGAAACGATCCTAATGCATCTTGGACACAGATGAGAGGGCGTCCAGACCATGGGACGAGAGGACGTCTAGACCACGGGACAAGAATGCGTCCAGACCATGGGGATGAAGGTCCATCCAGACCACAGGACGAGAGAGCATCCAGACCACGGGACGAGAGAGTGTCCGCAACAGAATGGAGGAATATGTTGCCCAGCAAGGAAGATGACTGGGTTTGGGGCAAAGGTAAAGTGGCGGCCACTGAAATGCCATGAATCCACCACGTTCCAATAAGTTGTTTGCACTATGTAATGCACGTGAGCAGTCTTTCGCGGCCAATGATGTACCATTATATGGGGTCAGGCGGACCTTACAACAAGCCAAAGTAGCAGGCGAACACCAACCGGTCGTATATGTACCTGACACAGTACTTGTAACAAGTGATGTGTTATCACACAGGGTCGGTATGTTGTACAGCAAGCCAAAGTAGCAGGCGAACCCCAACCAGTTGTATATGTATCAAACAAAGTATTCATAGCAAGTGATATGTTACCGCACGGAGTCAGGAGTGTTGTGCAGTGAGCAAAAGTAGCGGGCGAGCCCCAAACAATTGAACATGTGTCCAATAAGTTAACCAAGGCAGCAGCCGGTATTCACGGGACTAAAGAGATGTACCAAAGAGTGTCCCAGTATGTGCTTGAGTCAGACAAGCTGCCCATCCCACAAGTTTGTAAGAGTAGAGGCACCATTATCAATGCATTGTTTCGAGAATGTCTAACACTGTCTGTGCACTGTAACATGATCCACCACGGGCCAGGCACTGAGAACGGTACTAATGCCCTCAGTTGGCTACGGTTGCCCACCACCAGGGTGGAAACGGCACAGCCTGCAGACCTACTCGCGGTCATGGAAGTGCTAGAAAGTGAGGGGTCAAACGTAATGGCCCCCCAGTTTAGGACCTGGACCTGCCAGGATCCCACATTACCGCCAAAGGTGAACTGCTAGACGGGATGTTGCAACCTATCCATCGCAAAGACGAAAGACCCATCCCAACGTTGCAATGTAAGGCAGGGCATCTACACACAGTCGGTGGTCCGGGGCCCCCATACTATGGGCCAGGATCCACGAGGACCACTAGGCCTCCCGCCACTACTGAAAGTCTCAAGGCCATTGCGGCAATCCTGGGCTTGCTAGACCTCAGGGTCAGCGACAATAGCCCGGAGCAAGCAGCCCAAATCACTAAACCAAGCACCACGCGTGTCACGGTAGACTACCTACAGACCCGGCTATCCTGGGTGCTATGCAGTCACCAGACAGAATCACTCAGAACCAAGCCTTCTGTAGGCCATCAGCAGAGAATGCACCATGATCACATGGCCCTCCCACGCGACATCAGAATAAGCGATGTAGACCATGTTCAGGGTCCCAGTTGGGCCGCTAGCACCGCATTAGCCAAGGCGGGGGATTGGGGTGTATATGATGAAAATGGAGTGCTTGATTATGAAACCGTGTACTGGGCTAACGCGTAAAGCATTTGGACTAGACCAAACTGCGAACTACAGATAACCAGGAACCACTGTGAAAGGAGCTGGCCCCCAGCGACCCACTAACACGATCAACTTCGCCGTCAACCACGAGGATGCACCCACCATGTCAGGACTTCAACCTGGGTGATTGACCCGGGGACGCGGGGCGCCAGATCACCTCAACTTGCAAATAACTTGCACATTAGACTTTGGGGGGTTGGGCAGGGGAGAGGAGTGATGTTATGTATGTATGTAAACCTCACCAAAATGTAAGACTTGCCACTAGGGGGCACACCTGTGGGAGACCTAAGGGTCATCTGTGTGCCCTGGGACAAGTAGGTATAAAAGGTATTTCACCATGCGTCCCCACTCTGGAGTCTGAATAAAGAGACCAAGGTCACAAAAGTTTGAGCTTGCAATACAGTCCTATGGATTTATTCTGAACATAACACTCCCTATGGCAAGTATATCCTTTCTTAGGTAAGGAGACCAAAACTGCACACAATACTCCAGGTACGGTCTCACCAAGGCCCTGTATAACTGTAGTAAGATATCCTTGCTCCTGTACTCAAATCCTCTTGCAATGAAGGCCAACATATCATTTGCCTTCCTAACTGCTTGCTGCACCTGCATGTTTGCTTTCAATGACTGGTGTACAAGGACACCCAGGTCCCTCTGTACATCGACACTTTCCAAGCCATCACCATTTAAAGAATACTTTGTCCTTATGTTTGTCCTACCAAAGTTTATAACTTCACATTTATCCACGTTATACTGCATCTGCCATGTATTTGCCCACTCACTCAACCTATCTAAATTGCCTTGCAGCATCTTTGTATCCTCCTCACAACTCACAATCCCACCTAATTTTGTGTCATCAGCAAACTTGGAAATATTACATTTGGTTCCTTCATCCAAATCATTTATATATATTGTGAATAGCTGGGGCCCAAGCACTGATCCCTGTGGTACCTCACTAGTCACTGCCCGCCACCCCGAAAAAGACCCGTTTATTCCTACTCTCTGTTTCCTGTCAGTTAACCAATTTTCAATCCATGCCAATACACTATCCCTAATTCTATGTGCTTTAATTTTGCACACTAACCTCTGATGTGGGACTTTATCAAAGGCCTTCTGAAAATCCAAACACACTACATCCACTGGTTCTCCCTTATCTATTCTATCAATTACATCCTCAAAAAACTCCAATAGATTTGCCAAACATGATTTCCTTTCATAAATCCATATTGACTTTGTTTAATCCCGTTGATATTATCTAAGTGCGCCGTTATCACATCCTTTATTATAGACTCCAGCATTTTCCCTACTACTGATGTCAGGCTGTAGTTCCCCGTTTTCTCTCTCCCTCCTTTTTAAAATAGTGGTTACCATTGTAATTTAATTTGGGAAGCCGTCTTCATTCCCTGCCAGCCAAAAACTAAACACAAAAAACAAATATTTTAATATATCTGTCAATTTTAATAACAATTCTCCAGCTAACTTGATTGAGTTTTTTTGACAAAGTAAAAAAAGAGAGGGTTGATGAGGGCAATACGGTTGATGTGGTGCACATGGACTTCCAAAAGGCGTTTGATAAAGTGCCACATAATAGGCTTGCCAGAAAAGTTCAAGCCCATGGAATAAAAGGGACAGTGGTAGTATGGATATCAAAATGGTTAAGTGACAGGAAACAGAGAGTAGTAGTGAACGGTTGTTTTTTGGCTTCGAGGAAGGTACATAGTGGTGCTCCCCAAGGGTCGGTGCTAGGACCTCTGCTTTTCTTGATAAATATATGTATATATGTATATAAATGACTTGGACTTGGGTGTACAGGGCACAATTTCAAAATTTGCAGATGATACAAAACTTGGAAGTACAGTGAACAGTGAGGAGGATTGTGATATATAGCCCCACTGGTGGACAACGATGGTAATGCAGCCATTGCTGTAAATGTAATAAAAGCATCATGTGACTAGGTTACGTGACAAGTTCCTGTCGAGCCATCTTGTAAGTGTGTGTGCTTTAGTGATGTCGTAAGAAGATATCACACTGGTGATGAGGATAGGATAGTTTGATTCCCTGGTTGAAATATCAATTGGCGGGGAGAACTTTAAAGGTCCTTTTGTTTTGCAGAACAGCTAAAAATCTAAGGTAAATTTCAAGCACACTTTTGACATTTCCAGAATCCAGATGGCCACTCCTATGGGAAAAATAGGGTGCTTGGGTGAGTTCCAACACAACCGCAAGATTTTCGGAGCATATTTGGAGCAGCTAGAATTGTTTTTCACTGCAAATAGTATCGTCAAAGTCCCTGATGATGAAAACCGTAACCGGGTGGTGTTAGAAAGAAAACGGGCTGTTTTCTTGACTGAAGCAGTCCCCGAGGTGTATGAAACCCTGAAAAATGAGCTTGTTCCCGTCAAGCCAAAAGACCGAGATTTTAACCAAGTTAGAACAGCACTACAGTCCTGTGCCGCTGGAAATTGCTGAAAGTTATCATTTTGGAATACAAAATCAATTAACTGATGAGACATCACTGAGTACATTGTAGCATTAAAAAACCAATCAATTCGCTGTCATTTCAGAAACTTTCATGACCGAGCATTGTGTGACCGCTTTGTTTGTGGGATGAAAATGAAAGTTATTGACAACCCCTAATGTGACTTTTGATTTAGCTTGCCAGACAGCTGGTCAATGGATATGGCCAACCAACATTCCCGAGAATTTCGTGCCATTTCCAGTCATCAGACAACCGAGCTGAATTGCCTGCAGGTTAAAAGAAAAAGGCAGTTGGGCCCAAAGGCCTCAGCAACTGACCAAGGTAACAGAGCACTGAACTCATGCTATCGGTGCCTGGGACAACATGTTGTTCAAAGTTGTCCATATGTGAAGGCAGAGTGTTTCTTTTGCAAGAAAACTGGGCATCTTGCAAAGGCTTGTTGACAGAAGAGTAAACCAACTTTGAATGCTCGAGGTAGAAATCCCCAGAGTCTAGATAGCATGGAAGCAAAGCAATAGGATAAGGAGATACACGTCATCATGAGCACAAGGGTACCTAACAATGATTTGCGAAGTATCATCATAGAAACATAGAAAAAGAGAAACATAGAAAATAGGTGCAAGAGTAGGCCATTCGGCCCTTCGAGCCTGCACTGCCATTCAATGGCTGAACGTGCAACTTCAGTACCCCATTCCTGCTTTCTCGCCATACCTCTTGATCACCGAGTAGTAAGGACTACATCGAACTCCTTTTTGAATATATTTAGTGAATTGGCCTCAACAACTTTCTATGTTAGAGAATTCCACAGGTTCACCACTCTCTGGGTGAAGAAGTTTCTCCTCATCTCGGTCCTAAATAGCTTACCACTTATCCTTAGACTGTGACCCCTGGTTCTGGACTTCCCCAACATTGGGAACATTCTTCCTGTATCTAACCTGTCTAAACCGGTCAGAATTTTAAAAGTTTCTATGAGATCCACTCTCATTCTTCTGAACTCTAGTGAATACAAGCCCAGTTGATTCAGTCTTTCTTGATATGTCAGTCCCGCCATCCCGGGAATCAGTCTGGTGAACCTTCGCTGCACTCCTTCAATAGAAAGAATGTTTTTCCTCAAGTTTGGAGACCAAAACTGTACACAATACTCCAGGTGTGGCCTCACCAAGGCCCTGTACAACTGTAGTAACACCTCCCTGCTCCTGTACTCAAATCCCCTCGCTATGAAGGCCAACATGCCATTTGTTTTCTGAACCGCCTGCTGTACCTGCATGCCAACCTTCAATGACTGATGTACCATGACACCCAGGTCACGTTGCACCTCCCCTTTTCCTAATCTGTCACCATTCAGATAATAGTCTGTCTCTCTGTTTTTACCACCAAAGTGGATAACCTCACATTTATCCACATTATACTTCATCTGCCATGCATTTGCCCACTCACCTAACCTATCCAAGTCACCATGCAGACTAATAGCATAGCATCCTCCTCGCAGCTCACACTGCCACCCAACTTAGTGTCATCCGTAAATTTGGAGATACTACATTTAATCCCCTCGTCTAAATCATTATTGTGCAATGTAAACAGCTGGGGCCCCAGCACAGAACCTTGTGGTACCCCACTAGTCACTGCCTGCCATTCTGAAAAGTACCCATTTATTCCTACTCTTTGCTTCCTGTCTGCCAACCAGTTCTCAATCCACGTCAGCACACTACCCCCAATCCCATGTGCTTTAACTTTGCACATTAATCTCTTGTGTGGGACCTTGTTGAAAGCCTTCTGAAAGTCCAAATACACCACATCAACTGGTTCTCCCCTGTCCACTCCACTGGAAACATCCTCAGAAAATTCCAGAAGATTTGTCAAGCATGATTTCCCTTTCACAAATCCATACTGACTTGGACCTATCATGTCACCTCTTTCCAAATGCGCTCCTATGACATCCTTAATAATTGATTCCATCATTTTACCCACTACCGATGTCAGGCTGACCGGTCTATAATTCCCTGTTTTCTCTCTCCCTCCTTTTTTAAAAAGAGGGGTTACATTGGCTACCCTCCACTCGATAGGAACTGATCCAGAGTCAATGGAATGTTGGAAAATGACTGTCAATGCATCCGCTATTTCCAAGGCCACCTCCTTAAGTACTCTGGGATGCAGTCCATCAGGCCCTGGGGATTTATCGGTCTTCAATCCCATCAATTTCCCCAACACAATTTCCCGACTAATAAGGATTTCCCTCAGTTCCTCCTTCTTACTAGACCCTCTGACCTTTTTTATATCCAGACGGTTGTTTGTGTCCTCCTTAGTGAATACTGAACCAAAGTACTTGTTCAATTGGTCTGCCATTTCTTTGTTCCCCGTTATGACTTCCCCTGATTCTGACTGCAGGGAACCTGCGTTTGTCTTTACTAACCTTTTTCTCTTCACATATCTATAGAAGCTTTTGCAGTCCGTCTCAATGTTCCCTGCAAGCTTCCTCTCGTACTCCATTTTCCCTGTCCGAATAAACCCTTTGTCTTCCTCTGCTGAGTTCTAAATTTCTCCCAGTCCCTGGGTTCGCTGCTATTTCTGGCCAATTTGTATGCCACTTCCTTGGCTTTAATACTATCCCTGATTTCCCTTGATAGCCACTGTTGAGCCACCTTCCCTTTTTTGTTTTTACGCCATACAGGGATGTACAATTGTTGTAGTTCATCCATGCGGTCTCTAAATGTCTGCCATTGCCCATCCACTTAAATATTATTCGCCAATCTATCCTAGCCAATTCACGCCTCATACCTTCAAAGTTACCTTTCTTTAAGTTCTGGACCATGGTCTCTGAATTAACTGTTTCATTCTCCATCCTAATGTAGAATTCCACCATATTATGGTCACTCCTCCCCAAGGGGCCTCGCACAACGAGATTGCTAATTAATCCTCTCTCATTACACATCACCCAGTCTCAGATGGCCTCCCCCCTAGTTGGTTCCTCGACATATTGGAATAGAAAACCATCCATTATGCACTCCAGGAAATCCTGCTCCATCGTATTGTTTCCAGTTTGGTTAGCCCAATCTATATGCATATTAAAGTCACCCATGATAACTGTTGCACCTTTATTGCATGCACCCCTAATTTCCTGTTTGATGCCCTCCCCAACATCACTATTACTGTTTGGAGGTCTGTGCACAACTCCCACTCACGTTTTCTGCCCCTTGGTATTCCGTAGCTCCACCATACCGATTCCACATCATCTAAGCTAATGTCTTTCCTTACAATTGCATTCATTTCCTCTTTATCCAGCAACGCCACCCCGCCTCCTTTTCCTTTCTGTCTATCCTTCCTATATGTTGAATACCCTTGGATGTTGAGTTCCCAGCCTTGGTCACCCTGGAGCCATGTCTCCGTGATGCCAACCACATCGTATCCATTAACTGCTACCTGCACAGTTAATTCGTGCACCTTATTCCGAATACTCCTCGCATTGAGGCACAGAGCCTTTAGGCTTGGCTTTTTAACACACTTGGACCCTTTAGAATTTTGCTGCAAAGTGGCCCTTTTTGTTTTTTGCCTTGGGTTTCTCTGCCCTCCACTTTTACTCCTCTCCTTTCTGTCTTTTGCTTCTGTCTCCATTTTGTTTCCCTCTGTCTCCCTGCATTGGTACCCATCCCCCTGCCATATTATTTTAACTCCTCCCCAACAGCACTAGCAAACACTCCTCCTAGGACATTGGTTCCGGTCCTGCCTAGGTGCAGACCGTCTGGTTTGTACTGGTCCCACCTCCCCCAGAACCAGTTCCAATGCCCCAGGAATTTGAATCCCTCCCTACTGCACCACTGCTCAAGCTATCTGAGCTATCCTGTGATTCCTACTCTGACTAGCACGTGGCACTGGTAGCAATCCCGAGAGTACTACTTTTGAGGTCCTACTTTTTAATTTAGCTCCTAGCTCCTTAAATTCGTCTCGTAGGACCTCATCCCGTTTTTTACCTATATCGTTGGTACCAATGTGCCCCACGACAACTGGCTGTTCACCCTCCCTTTTCAGAATGTCCTGCACCCGCTCCGAGACATCCTTGACCCTTGCACCAGGGAGGCAACATACCATCCTGGAGTCTCGGTTGCGGCCGCAGAAACGCCTATCTATTCCCCTTACAATTGAATCCCCTATCTCTATTGCTCTCCCAATCTTTTTCCTGCCCTCCTGTGCAGCAGAGCCAGCCACGGTGCCATGAACTAGGCTGCTGCTGCTTCCCCGTGATGAGTCATCCCCCTCAACAGTACTCAAAGCGGTGTATCTGTTTTGCAGGGGGATGACCGCAGGGGATCCCTGCACTATCTTCCTTGCACTGCTCTTCCTGTTGGTCTTCCTTTCCCTATCTGGCTGTGGACCCTTGACCTGCGGTAAGACCAACTCACTAAACGTGATTCTCAGCTTCGTGGATGCTCCAGAGTGAATCCACCTTCAGCTCCAATTCCGCAACGCGGTCCGTCAGGAGCTGGAGGCGGATACACTTCCCGCAAACGTAGTCGTCAGGGACACCGGAGGCGACCCTGATTTCCCACATCGTACAGGAGGAGCATAACACGTGTCCGAGCTCTCCTGCCATGACTTAACCCTTGGATTAACTTAAATTGGCAACAACAATGCTAATTGTTACTTACTGATATAGAAGAGAAAAAAGAAAAACGACTTACCAATCACCAGCCAATCACTTACTCCCTTGGCTGTGACATCACCTTTCTATTTCTTTCTACTTCTTTTTTGCTTTCTCCCTGTAGTTGCACAAGCTGGCCTTTATAGACCTCTCACCGAACTCACGGACTCCCGACTCAGCGACGCACCTCCCGACCTCGCGGCCTTTATAGGCCTCTCACCGAACTCACGGACTCCCGACTCAGCGACGCACCTCCCGACCTCGCGGCCTTTATAGGCCTCTCGCCGAACTCACGGACTCCCGACTCAGCGACGCACCTCCCGACCTCGCGGCCTTTATAGGCCTCTCACCGAACTCACGGACTCCCGACTCAGCGACGCACCTCCCGACCTCGCGGCCTTTATAGGCCTCTCGCCGAACTCACGGACTCCCGACTCAGCGACGCACCTCCCGACCCCGCGGCCTTTATAGGCCTCTCGCCGAACTGACGGACTCCCGACTCAGCGACGCACCTCCCGACCTCGCGGCCTTTATAGGTCTCTCGCCGAACTCACGGACTCCCGACTCATCCAAGTAGACATTGCAGGAACCAGGATATCCATGGAAATCGACACTAGTGCATCCGGGAGCATAGTACCAGAATCACTATAGCTCGACAAGTTGAATGACTTTCTACTGGAGAAGTCAAAGAGAGAGCTCCGAGGCTACTCAGGAGAGCAAATCCCTGTGGTAGGACATATCACCGTATGGGTGAAATACAAGGATCAATTTCAGAGCTTACCTCTCTTAGTAGTGGCAGGAGACAAGCCTGCCTTACTCGGTAGAAATTGGCTGGGATCACTGAAGCTGGATTGGAATGAGATTTTTCGTGTTGAAACAAGATTTGCATCAAAGTATGATGTCATCAAGAAGTATTCGAAGATGTTCTGTGAAATAGGCAGTCCGATTCAAGGTAAGTGTCAAAGTACAGAAGGATGCTCGACCAGTTTACTGCAAGCCACATCCCGTACCATAAACAGTCAAGGAGAAAGTTGAGCAAGAACTGAAAAGACTAGAGTCTAAGAACATTGGCCCAGAAAATCCTCTCGAAGTCTTGCCTCCTCACCGGAGAATTTTTATGAATCTACCTGGTGGTCTAGGAGGTGCCCTGGATTCCGGTGGGGAGGCCTTCTCTTCCCGTGCTGTGAAGCGCGCTCCAGGCCAGAGGGTTCCCATGCAGACAATGCAGTCATGTGTGGCTGAGCCGTAAAGCAGGTAAATATTTCACAGGTTCCCATTAATAGCACTGAGACTTGCGTATCTACGAGTTCTCAGTAGATAGCACGTGGTACGAGTGACTGCTCGCAAGTGTGAGTTATTTCAAAGCTCAGTGGAGTACTTAGGGCACAGAATAGACAAATATGGTTCACCACCAACCAAGGTAAAGCTGGATGGAATTAGAAATGCACCACTCCCAAGAATGTCACTAAATTTTGATCATTTTTGGGTCTTTTGAACTATTATGGTAAGTTCCTATCAAATTTGACGCATCTAAGGAGATCAAGCTAGCGTGTGACGTCTCTCCATGTGGAGTTTGAGCAGTGATCTCTCATGTACTACTTAGTGGGGAGGAAAGACCAATTGATTTTTCTTGTGCTAATCGAAAGTGAAGCTTTGGCCTTAATCTTTGGGGTCAAGAAGTTCCACAAATACTTGTATGGTCGTAAGTTTTCCATCATTATGGACCAGCAATCGTCCATGCAAAGTCCCCAGTTCCAACCATAGCTGCAGCCCAAAAGCAGAGATTTATTTTGTCAGCATATACATATGACATTGAGTACAGACGATCAGCTGATCACAGTAATGCTGATGCTATGTCTAGGTTGCCATCCCCATCACAAAGTTACACTCAATAGGGAAGAAGTGTTCTATTTTTCAAACATGAGAGGATGAACTGCCAGTCACAGTTGAAGAGATTGGTAGAGCAACCAAACATGACCCAGTTATGTCAAAGGTGTATGATTACATAGCAAGTGGCTGGCCAAACCAGGTACCAGAGGAAGATATTCATCCATACTTGATTCGTAGGAATGAATTATCAGTGGATAAAGATTGTACCATGTGGGGTGTGAGAATGGTTATCCTAAATAAATTCAGGTCCAAACTATTAGGAGATCTTCATGACCAGCACCTGGGAATGTGCTTGATCAAGAGCTTTGCACGCAGTTATGGTGGCCAGGTCTAGATAAAGATATAGGGGCCGAAATTCACCATCGCTGAAGGAGTGTAACCACGATTGGGCCCTTTGGTAGGGAAATAGTTATATTAATTATGAGTGTTTTATTTCAGATTCCATCATCCGCAGTATTTAGCATTTCAGAAAGTTGTATTAATTGTTTTGGCTCCATTAAACCCGCTGAGTGCTGCTCAGAGGTTTGCACATAATCTTTTACAACTTTCAGGTCTCTTTAGTGGAGGCCTGTGGGCTGCAGAGACCTGCTTGGCAGGGTTCACCCAGAGGATGGGAGGGCAACACCTGGTACACCTGCTCAGAAGCAGGGCAGCACGCAGGAGAAGGCATTGCCATCAGCACCATGCAGAGAGGCAGCAGGCAAGGGAAGCAGCAGCCATGATTCGTTCATTCTGCACCAGACCAGTGTGCCCACCGTCTTGACCGGCCTGAATCAGGATTGCGTTTCGCTGCTTGGGGACAAGGGATATCTCCTGTTCACTTGGCTGCTCACTCCACTGCGGAATTCCAGGACAGTGCAAGAGCATGCATACAATGATGCTCATTGTGTGACCAGGTGCATCATCGAGCAGTGCATAGGCATGCTTCAGCAGAGGTTCCGGTGCCTAGGCTGCTCTGGTAGCACCTTGGAGTACTCTCCTCAATGGCTCTCCATAATCGTCATGGTCTGCTACATGCTTCACAACCTGACCATCATGAGGGGACAGCCGCTGGAGGTCGAGCCAGCAGTACCACCTCAGGAGGAGGGAGGATCCCCGTCGCCCCAGAGCTAGGAGGCGTTGACCCATCGCCACCCTGGAAGGGCCAGGTGCTGACATATATGGAGATGCCTGACAACTCCCCTGCAATCTCCCTTCATGCCTGTCTGCCAGGTCTCCCCATGTCAGGAAACAATATTCTTCTTCTGTCCTCCACACCATCCATCAATGTCTCCAGCTGCATATCAGTTAACCTGTTGGCTCTCCTTGCACCTCTTACGCCAGCCACCCTTCCAAACTCCTTCCAAACTTCTTTCCCCTTCAGGGCCTTGCTGCAAACCTTGGCCTTTAAAAAGGCCAGGGAGCAGCTGGCTGGTTAGAAACCCTTATCTGCATGCTGAATTTCTCAGTGGTTATATCGCTCAAATTAACACAGCCATGCCACTGAAAATAGCACTTTGGAAGGGTTCATTAGCGCTGCAACCAATTTGTTCACTTTTGGAGCAGAATATGGGGTGGCCCAGCCACGAAAAAATGTTGGCGTTAATGGCTACGCAAATTTCGGGGGAGCACCATAGAGTACATCGTTAGTTCGTGTACAACATGTCAATCAGTAAGCAAGAAACCACCATCAGTACCATTACAACCATGTCAAAGGCCTCCCAGTGTGTGGCAAAGATTACATATAGATTGTTTATTGTGATTGATAGCCATTCGAAATGAGTAGCAGTGTTTGCAAAGATTATTTTCTTCATATGGCCTCCCGAAGAGATTGTGTCTGATAATGGGACACTATTTCTTTTCAGAACAAATTGCACTGTTCAAGAGCAGAAACAGTGTGAAACATTCCAAGGTTCCACCATACCACCCTGCTTCAAATGGTGCAGCAGAATGCACGGTACAAATTGTAAAACGTGCCCTCATCAAGAAAATGTTGGTTCCAAATGCAAAGAAATGCCAATTGTTGTTGGACCACAAATTAGCAAATTTTGTAATAACTTATCATAATATTCCTCATACAACTACTGGTAGAACACCAGCAGAGTTGTTTCTCAAAAGATAACCACAAACCAGGTTCCTGTTGTTAAAGCCAAACTAGGCACAGTCAGTAGAAGAGAAACAATTAAGAAAGAAAAAGAATCATGATAGAGGTAGAGTAGAATCAGGATAGAGGTAGAGTAAGAGAGAGAAGTGTAAAATTGAATCAGAAGATGAGAGTGAAGAACCATCAACATAAATGGTTACACTGGTTAACAGGAAGAATAGTGAAGAAACCTAACCTGTCCACGATCAAACATCTTGATCAAATATGTGCAAGGACCACATATCTTCACTACTCTTCCTGGTAACCACATTAACCATTTATGGTGATAATTCTTCACTCTAACCTTCTGATTCAATTTCACACGTCTCTCTCTTACTCTACCTCTATCAGATTCTCCTTCTGCCTTAATTGTTTCTCTTCAACTGACTGTGCCAGGTTTGGCTTTAACAACGAGACCTGGTCCATGTTCTACCAATAGTTGTATGAGCAGTATTACAATAAGTAATGAGAAAATTTGCTAATTTGTGGTCCAACGACAACTGCTGTCTCTTTGGATTTGAATCCAACATTTGCTTGATGAGGGCACATTTTACAATTTATACTGTGCGCTCTGCTACACCATTTGAAGCATGGTAGTATGGTGAAAATTTGGTAAGTTTCACACCGTTTCTGCTCATGAACTGTGCAAATTCTTCTGAACAAAATTGCAGCCCATTATCAGACACAATTTCTTCTGGGAGGCCACATGAAGAAAACAATCTTCGAAAATTCTCGTGTGTTTTACTTGTTTTTTTCTGCATTGGAAACACTTTTACCCACTTCAAATGGCTATCAGTCACAATGAACAATTGTTGTGTTTTAGCTCAGCAAAATCTACATGTAGCCTTTGCCACACCCTGGGAGGCTATTTCCATGGCTGTAGTGGATTCTTGCTTACCGATTGACATGTTGTACACTGACTAACGATGTACTCTATATCTTTATCGAAACCTGCCCACCATAAATAAAGGCATGCAAAACTCTTGGTCAAGCCATTCCCAGGTGCTGGTCATGAAGATCTCCCAACATTTTGGACCTGAACCTATTTGAGAAAACTACACTTGCATCCCACATGATACAATCTTTATCCACTGATAATCCATTCCTACAAATGAAGCATAGATGAATATCTTTCTCTGATACCTGGTTTGGCCAACCATTTGCTATGTAATCATATACCTGTGATATAACTGGGTCACATTTGTTAGCTCTACCAATCTCTTCAGCTGGGACTGGCAGTTCATCAGTGCATGAAAGATAGAACACATCTTCCCTCTTGCGTGTAACTTGTGATGGGAATGGCAACCTGGACATAGCATCACCATTAAGCTGATCAGCTGATCGTATGTACTCAATGTCATATGCATATGCTGACAAAATCAAAGCCCATCTCTGCATTTGGGCTGCAGCTAAGGTTGGAACTGGGGACTTTGGATGGAGGATTCCTGTCAGGGCCTTATGGTCAGTAACGACGGTAAACTTACGACCATACAAGAATTTGTGGAACTTCTTGACCCGAAAAGTCAATGCCAAAGCTTCCCTTTCGATCTGCATATAATTATGCTCACTGGCACCAAGAGTTCATGAAGCAAAAGCAATTGGTCTCTCCTTCCCACTATGTAGTGATCACTGCCCCAACTCCATACAGAGAGGTATCACATGCCAGCTTTATCTCCTTAGATACATTATAATGAACTAACATGGTGCTCTCTACCAACTGGCTTTTACACTCTTTGAATGCTGTGTCGCATTCTTCTGATCACTTCCAGTGGACCTATATTTTCAATAGTTCATTCATAAGAACATAAGAAATAGGAACAGGAGTAGGCCATACGGCCTCGCGAGCCTGCTCTGCCATTCAATAAGATCATGGCTGATCTGATTATGGACTCAGCTCCACTTCCCCGCCCGCTTCCCATAACCCCTTATCGTTTAAGAAACTGTCTATTTCTGTCTTAAATTTATTCAATGTCCCAGCTTCCACAGCTCTCTGAGGCAGCAAATTCCACAGATTTACAACCCACTGAGATAAGAAATTTATCTTTTTTGTTTTAATTGGGTGGCCCCTTATTCTAAGATCATGCCCCCTAGTGCTAGTCTCCCCCATCAGTGGAAACTGCATCCACCTTGTCAAGCCCCCTCATAATCTTACATGTTTCGATATGATCGCCTCTCATTCTTCTGAATTCCAATGAGTCGAGGCCCAACCTACTCAAACTTTCCTCATAAGTCAACCCCCTCATCCCCAGAATCAACCTAGTGAACCTTCTCTGAACTGCCTGCAAGGAAAGTACATCCTTTCATAAATATGGAAACTAAAACTACACGCAGTATTCCAGGTGTGGCCTCACCAATACCTTATATAGCTATGGCAAGACTTCCCTGCTTTTATACACCATCCCCTTCATAATAAAGGCCAAGATACCACTGGTCTTCCTGATCATTTGCTGTAACTGCATACTATCCTTTTGTGTTTCATGCACAAGTATCCCTAGGTCCCGCTGCACTGCATCATTTTGCAATCTTTCTCCATTTAATTAATAACTTGCTCTTTGATTTTTTCTGCCAAAGTGATCTCACACTTTCCAACATTATACTCCATCTGCCAAATTTTTGCCCACTCACTTCGCCTGTCTGTGTCCTTTTACAGATTTTGTGAATCCTCCTCACACATTGCTTTTCCTCCCATCTTTGTATCGTGAGCATACTTGGCTACGTTACACTCAGTCCCTTCTTCCAAGTCATTAATATAGATTGTAAATAATTAGGGTCCCAGCACTGATCCCTGCGGCACCCCACTAGTTACTGGTTGCCAACCAGACAATGAACCATTTATCCCAACCCTCTGTTCTCTATTAGTTAACCAACCCTCTATCCATGCTAATATATTACCCCCAACCCCATGAACTTTTATTTTGTGCAGTACACTTTTATGTGGCACCTTGTCAAATGCCTTCTGGAAGTCCAAATACACCACATCCACTGGTTCCCCTTTATCCACCCTGTTCGTTACATCCTCAAAGAACTCCAGCAAATTTGTCAAACATGACTTCCCCTTCATAAATCCATTTGACACTGCCTGACCGAATTTTGCTTTTCCAATTATCCTGCTACTGCTTCTTTCATAATGGACTCCCAATATTTTCCCAACCATAGATGTTAGGCTAACTGGTTTATAGTTTCCTGCTTTTTGTCTGCCTCCTTTTTTAAATAGGGGCATTACATTTGCAGTTTTCCAGTCATTGTGATTGTGTTAAGTTCCTCCCCCCCGCCCCCACCCCCACCCCCACCCACCTTCCCCATAGCCCCTTGACTATCCACTGTTGGAATACTATTAGTGTCCTCTACTGTAAAGACTGATACAAAATATTTGTTCAGCATTTCTGCCATCTTCATGTTGCCCATTACTAATTCCCCGATCTCGTCCTCTTAGGGACCAACATTTACTTTAGCCACTCTTTTCCTTTTTATATACCTATAGAGACTCTTGCTATCTGTTTTTATATTTTGTGCTAGTTTACTTTCATAATTTATCTTCCCTATCTTAATCATTTCTTTAATAATTCTTTGCTGGCTTTTAAAAGCTTCCCAATCTTTTGGCCACATTGTATGCCCTTGTTTTTAATTGGATACTGTCCTTTATTTCTTTAGTTAGCCACGGATGGCTATCTTTTCTCTTACACCCTTTCCTCCTCACTGGAATATATTTTACTTGAGAGTTATGAAACAGCTCCTTAAATGTACACCACTGTTCATCAACTGTCCTACACTATTTTCGCAGTCCACTTTACCCAACTCTGCACTCATATCTTCATAGTCTCCTCTATTTAAGCTTTGTATACTGGTTAGAGATCCAACTTTCTCACCCTCCATCTGAATTGGAAATTCAATCATGCTATGATCACTCTTTCCAAGGGTATCCTTTATGAGGAGATTGTTTATTAATCCTGTCTCATTACACAGCATCAGCTCTAAGATTGCTTGCCCCCGGTTGGTTCCATTACATTCTGTTCAAGGAATCCATCCCTTAAGCACTCGATGAACTCCTCCTCAAGGCTACCCTGACCAATTTGATTTGTCCAATCAATATGGAAGTTAAAATCACCCATGATTATTGCAGTTCCCTTTTTACAAGCCACCACTATTTCCTGGTTTATGCTCCGACCAACAGATTTGCTGCTGTTGGACTATGCCCACCAGTGACTTTTTCCCCTTATTGTTCCTTATGCCCACCCAAACTGTTTCAACATTTTTATCATTTGAGCCAATATCGTTTGTTATGTATGTAAACCTGTAATTATCATGTCTATCCACCAGAGGACTTATTCCCTGGAGTCCCAAGCGATCCCACAATCCCTTGGGAGCACCTGTATATACGGAGGCCTCACAAGCTGGAGAGGCATTCTGAGATCTGTAATAAAGGACTATGGTCACACTTACTTTGAGCTTGCCATATCGAGTCTGACTCTTTATTCAAGACATAACAATTGGCGATGAGATACAGATGACGAACCCCAACATAACAATGCAGAAAACTGTGGGCATCCTAGAGAAATTCTCAGAGGGAGATGATTGGGAAACCTTTGTGGAGCGACTTGACCAATACATCGTGGCCAACAAGCTGGAAGGAGAAGGGAACACTGCCAAACAAAGGGCGATCCGCCTCACCGTTTGTGTGGCACCAACGTATGGCCTCATGAAAAACCCACTCGCTCCAGCAAAACCCACAGACAAGTCGTACGATGAGTTGTGCACACTGGTCCGAGAGCATCTACACCTGAACGAAAGCGTTCTGATGGCGAGGTATCAGTTCTACACGTACATGAGATCTGAAGACCAGGAAGTGACGAGCTACGTCGCTGAGCTCAGGCACCTTGCAGGACATTGCAAATTTGAAGGACACTTGGAGCACATGCTCAGGGACTTCTTTGTACTCGGCACTGGCCATGAAGTAATACTTTGCAAACTTCTGACTGCAGAGACTCCAACCTTGAGTAAAGCCATAGCGATAGCCCAGGCGTTTATCTGCACCAGTGACAATACCAAATTTCCCCTCACACTAATGCTGCTGCTAGTAGTGTGAACAAAGTAACGTTGTTTTCAACTCGAAATGCACATGGCAGGTCTTACACGCCTGTAGCTGCACGTCCGCGGATGACTCAGAGTCCGCCATCAAGGGTGGTGAATACAAGGCAATTAACACATTGTTGGCACTGCAGGGGTGATCATCGATTCCATTCATGCCGCTTCAAAGAATACGTTTACAAAGGCTGTGGAACAATGGAACACCTCCAGTGTATGTGCTGGCGAGCTGCAAACCCTGCTAACCCTGCAAAACACCACATTCCAGAGGACAAATCCACAGTAGATCATGACGAACTAGAACATCAGACCGAGGAGGCAGAGGTATATGGGGTGCACGTATTTACCACAAAATATCCCCCGATAATGCTGAAGTTTGAATTAAATGGTCTCCCGGTGTCCATGGAGCTGGACACGGGCGCAAGCCAATACATAATGAGTAAAAAGACTTTCAATAAGTTGTGGTGCAACAAGACTTCAAGGCCAGTCCTGACTCCCATTCATACCAAACTTAGAACGTACACAAAGGAACTGATTCCCATAATTGGCAGTGCTACTGTAAAGGTCTCCTACGATGAAGCGGTGCACGATTTATGACTCTGGGTGGGACTGGGAGATGGCCCCACGCTGTCTGGGAAAGATACGCTGGAACTGGGATGACATCCGAGTACTTTCGTCCATCGACGACACCTCATGTGCCCAGGTCCTAAACAAGTTCCCTGCGCTGTTCGAACCAGGCATCAGGAAGCTCCAAGACCAAAAGTGGAGATCCATTTGATGCCGGGGCCATGACCCATCCATCACAAGGCGAGAGTGGTACCTTACATGATGAGAGGGTGGAAATCGAGTTGGACAGGCTGCAACAAGAGGGCATCTTTTTGCCGATCGAATTCAATGATTGGGCCAGTCCGATTGTTCCAGTCCTCAAAGGAGACGGCACCGTCAGAATCTGTGGTGATTACAAAGTAACTATCAATCGTTTCTCACTGCAGGATCAATACCCACCACCAAAGGCAGACAACCTAGTTGCGATGCTGGCGGGAGGGAAAACGTTCATCTACATGACGCAGGAGCTGGAGAAATCTTCAAAAGGCCTCACCTGCATCAACACGCACAAAGGTCTTTTCGTTTACAACAGATGTCCATTTGCGATTCGATCAGCTGTGGCGATATTCCAGAGGAACATGGAAAGCTTGCTGAAGTCGGTCCCGTGCACCGTGGTTTTCGAGGATGACATCTTGGTTACAGGTCGGGACACCATCGAGCACCTGCAGAATCTGGAAGAGGTTCTTAATCGGCTTAATTATGTGGGGCTCAGGCTAAAACGCTCGAAGTGCATTTTCCTGGCAGCTGAAATGGAGTTCCTGGTGAGAGAAATCGCGGCTGATGTCATCAGGTCCACCGATTCGAAGACAGAGGCAATCAAAAACGCACCAAGACCACAGAACGTGATGGAGCTGCGGTCGTTTATAGGACTCCTGAATTACTTTGGTATCTTCTTACTGGGTCTTCGCACATTGTTAAAACCCCTGCACTCTTTACTTGTAAAGGAGATGAATGGGTATGGAGTAAAAGCCAAGAAAATGCCTTTGAGAAAGCGAGGAAGCTGTTATGTTCAAACAAATTGCTTGTGTTGTACGATCCATGTAAACGTTTGGTACTAGTTTGGTATGATGCGTCGTCATACGGGGTCGAGTGTGTATTGCAACAAGCTAATGAATTTGGGAAATTGCAACCGGTTGCTTACGCATCCAGAAGTCTGTCTCAGGCCGAGAGGGCCTACAGTATGATCGAAAAAGAAGCGTTAGTGTGTGTTTACGGGCTAAAGAAAATGCATCAATATCTGTCGGGCTCAAATTTGAATTGGAAACCGACCATAAGCCGCTTATATCCCTCTTTTCTGAAAACAAGGGGATAAATACGAATGCATCGGGCTGCATCCAGAGATGGGCGCTCACATTGTCCGCATACGATGACGCCATCTGCCACTGGCCAGGCACAGAAAACTGCGCTGATGCTCTCAGTAGGCTACCATAGCGCACCGCCGGGGTGGCGATGACACAGTCTGCAGATCTCGTTATAGTAATGGAAGCATGCGAGAGTGAGCAATCACCTGTTACCGCCTGATAGATTAGAACCTGGACGAGCCAGGACCCCTTACTGTCCTTAGTAAAAAAAACTGTGTGCCCCGTGGGAGTTGGTCTAGTGTCCCGTTAGCGATGCAGGAAGAAATAAAGCCATACTAGCGGCGCAAAAATGAAATGACTATATAGGCAGACTGCCTCCTATGGGATAATCGGGTAGTTGTGCCAAAAAAGGGCAGGGACACTTTCATTAGTGAACTCCACAGTACCCACCCAGGCATTGTAATGATGAAAGCGATAGCCAGATCCCACGTGTGGTGGCCCGGTATCGATGCAGACAGAGTCCTGCGTGCACAAATATAATACATGTTCCCAGTTAAGCAATCCACCCAGGGAGGCATCACTAAGTTTATGGTCATGGCCCTCCAAACCGTGGTCTCGTGTTCATGTCGACTTTGCAGGCCCATTCTTGGGAAAAATGTTTTTAGTGATTGTAGATGCGTACTCCAAGTGAATGTGTGATAATGTTGGCAAGCACATCCGCTGGCACCATTGAAAGCCTGCGGGCCATGTTTGCCACGCACGGCCTGCCTGATGTCCTTGTAAGTGACAATGGGCTGTGCTTTACCAGTGCCGAATTCAAGGAATTCATGACCCGCAATGGTGTCAAACATGTCACCTCTGCCTCGTTTAAGCCAGCGTCCAATGTCAGGCAGAACGAGCAGTTTAATCAAGCAGAGCTTGAAAGGGATAAATGAAGGCTCACTGCAGACTCGCTTATCCTGAGTCCTGCTTAGTTACCGCACAAGACCCCACTCGCTCACCGGGGTCCCTCCCGCTGAACTGCTCATGAAAAGGGCACTTAAGACAAGGCTCTCGTTAGTCCACCCGAATCTACAAGAACAGATAGAGAGCAGGCAGCTTCACCAGAATACATATCATGATCGCGCAAATGTATCACGAGAAATTGAAGTAAATGATCCTGTATTTTTGTTGAACTATGGACAAGGTTCCAAGTGGATTGCTAGCACTGTTTTGGCGAAAGAAGGGAGTAGGGTGTTTGTGGTCAAACTCGCAAATGGACTCACCTGCAGAAAACACTTGGACCAAACCAAACTCAGATTTATGGACCATCCAGAACAACCCACAATAAACTCTACTTTTGTCGACCCTCCAACCCATTTGTCTCAATTTGTGCCGTCAACTTGTCTATTTTGTTACACATACTATGTGCATTTAATCCTTTTTGCCTGCTTGTTTCCTCTCTCCTTCAAACTAATTTTCTTTATTTTTGCTTTCTAATGGATGCAACACTGTAGCCAAATTTGGTAGCAACTTCCCATAATAGTTCAAAAGACCCAAAAAGGTTCGAAGTTCAGTAACATTCTTGGGAGCGAGTGCATTTCCGATTGCATCCAGCTTTCCCTTGGTTGGATGTAAACCATCTTTGTCTACTCTGTGCCCTAAGTACTCCACTGAGTTTTAAAATAACTCACAATTGTAAGCAGTCACTCATACTCTGTGCTTCACTAGACATTTGAGCACTTAATTCAGTATATATTATTATGGATTTGCCAGTTTGTTGCTGAAATGAGTATGTCATCTAAATAACATACTACTCCTTCAATGCCTTGCAAAATCAAGTTCATCACCGCTTGGAATATGGCGGGGATGGAAGACACTCCAAATGGTAGCCTTTTAAATTGATATAGACCTAGATGAGTATTTATAGTCAAACATGACTTGGACTTCTCATCTAGTTCAAGTTGTAAGTCAGCATTTGTGAGATCTAACTTTACGAAGATCTGACCACCTGTCAGCATTGTGAACAAATCTTCTACATTTGGCAATGTATTGGGTAGATTACCCCGCAGAACCTGGTTCGCGGTGACTTTATAATCACCACACAACCTTACCTTACCATCTGACTTAGATACAACAATGGGTGTAGCCCAAATAATTAGACCTATCTTCAAGATAATGTGCTCAGTCTCTCATCATTTGAGTTTTTGCTCAACTTTCTCATTGAGTGTGTATGGTACGAGACGTGGCTTGCAGTAAACTGGCCAAGCGTCCTTCTGTAGAAACATAGAAACATAGAAACATAGAAAATAGGTGCAGGAGTAGGCCATTCAGCCCTTCTAGCCTGCACCGCCATTCAATGAGTTCATGGCTGAACATTCAACTTCAGTACCCCATTCCTGCTTTCTCGCCATACCCCTTGATCCCCCTAGTAGTAAGGACCTCATCTAACTCCTTTTTGAATATATTTAGTGAATTGTCCTCAACAACTTTCTGTGGTAGAGAATTCCACAGGTTCACCACTCTCTGGGTGAAGAAGTTCCTCCGCATCTCGGTCCTAAATGGCTTACCCCTTATCCTTAGACTGTGACCTCTGGTTCTGGACTTCCCCAACATTGGGAACATTCTTCCTGCATCTAACCTGTCTAACCCCGTCAGAATTTTAAATGTTTCTATGAGGTCCCCTCTCATTCTTCTGAACTCCAGTGAATACAAGCCCAATTGATCCAGTCTTTCTTGATAGGTCAGTCCCGCCATCCCGGGAATCAGTCTGGTGAACCTTCCCTGCACTCCCTCAAGAGCAAGAATGTCCTTCCTCAGGTTAGGAGACCAAAACTGTACACAATACTCCAGGTGTGGCCTCACCAATGCCCTGTACAACTGTAGCAACACCTCCCTGCCCCTGTGCTCAAATCCCCTTGCTATGAAGGCCAACATGCCATTTGCTTTCTTAACCGCCTGCTGCACCTGCATGCCAACCTTCAATGACTGATGTACCATGACACCCAGGTCTCTTTGCACCTCCCCTTTTCCTAATCTATCACCATTCAGATAATAGTCTGTCACTCTGTTTTTACCATCAAAGAGGATAACCTCACATTTATCCACATTATACTTCATCTGCCATGCATTTGCCCACTCACCTAACCTATCCAAGTCGCTCTGCAGCCTCACAGCATCCTCCTCGCAGCTCACACTGCCACCCAACTTCATGTCGTCCGCAAATTTGGAGATACTACATTTAATCCCCTCATCTAAATCATTAATGTACAGTGTAAACAGCTGGGGCCCCAGCACAGAACCTTGCGGTACCCCACTAGTCACTGCCTGCCATTCTGAAAAGTACCCATTTACTCCTACTCTTTGCTTCCTGTCTGACAACCAGTTCTCAATCCATGTCAGCACACTACCCCCAATTCCATGTGCTCTAACTTTGCACATCAATCTCTTGTGTGGGACCTTGTCGAACGCCTTCTGAAAGTCCAAATATACCACATCAACTGGTTCTCCCTTGTCCACTCTACTGGAAACAACTGTACCCCGACATTCACCTTGAAACCTTGGATCAGACTGCCTGTTTCGCGGAACACCTTCAGATACTGCTTGATGACATCATCCTTCGATGCAAATCTCGTCTCAACATGAAAAATCTCATTCCAATGCAGCTTCAGTGATCCCAACCAATTTCTACTTATTAAGGCAGGCTTGTCTCCTGCCACTACTAAGCTAGGCAAACTCTGAAGTGATCCTTGTATTTTACCGATACGGTAATACATCCTATCACAGGGATTTGCTCTTCTGAGTAGCCTCACAGCTCTATCTTCGACTTCTCCAGTGGAAAATCACTCAACTTGTTGAGATACAGCACTTTCGGTACTACACTCATGGAAGCGCCAGTGTCGATTTCCATGGGTATCCTGGTTTCTGCAACAGCTACTTGGATGATGATACATCACGAATCATTTTTAGATACCATCATGCTCCTGATGACATGTATATCCAGAACCTCCTCGTCCTGTTGCTTCTCTTCAACGCTATGTAGTCTCTGGTGATTTCTACTGCTTGCATTGAAAGTTGGTTTACTCTTCAGTCGGCATGCATTTGCAAGATGCCCAGTTTTCTTGTGGAAGAAAGACTCTGCCTTTACATAAGGTCAACTTTGAGCATGTGTTGTCCTAAACTCAGATTGCAAGATTTCAATGTACTTTTATCTTGGCCAGTTGCTGAGGCCTTGGGGCCCAACTGCCTTTTACTTTTAACCTGTAGGCGATCACCTCGGTTTTCTGATGACTGGAAATGGCACAAAATTGATTGGTCATATCCTTTGACATAGCTGTTTGACAAGCTAAATCAAAAGTCAAGTTAGTGTTGTCAACAACTTTCTTCTGATTGGTTCATTTTTTATCCCACAAACAAAACGGTCATGCAATGATTGGTCCTGAAAGTTTCCAAAATGACAGTGAATGGATAGCTTTTTTAATGCTACAATGTACTCACTGATACTCTCATCATGCAATTGATCTTGTGTTCCAAAGTGATAACTTTCAGCAATTTCCCAGGGCTCAGGACTGTAGTGCTGTTCTGTCAGTGGTGTGTCCTTTGGCTTGACAGGAATAAGCACATTTTTCAGGGTTTCATAGACCTCAGGGCTTGCTTCAGTCAGGAAAATAGCCCGTTTTCTTTCTAACACCACCCAGTTACGGTTTTCATCATCGGGGACTTCGACGATACTATTTGCAGTGAAAAGCATTTCCAGCCATTCCGCATATGCTCTGAAAGTCTCTCAGTTGCGATGGAACTCATCCACGCACCCTATTTTTCAGATATTGATGAACTGCCAGTCATAGCAAGAGATAGGTAGAGCAACCAAACTGGACCCAGTTATGTCAAAGGTGTATGATTATATAGCCTCAAGATTATATAGCCACCAATCCCTCGGAATCGAGGAAGACTTGCTTCCACTCTTAAAAATTAGTCCTTAGGTGGCTGAACAGTGCAATATGAGAACCATAGTCCCTGTCACATGTGGGTCAGATAGTCGTTGAGGGAAAGGGTGAGTGGGACAGGTTTGCTGTACGCCCTTTCCATTGCCTGCCTGAAAATGGCTGTCCAAACCAGGTACCAGAGGAAGATATTCATCCATACGCTGTTTGTAGCAATGAATTGTCAGTGGATAAAGATTGTATCATGTGGGGAGCAAGTGTAATTATCCCAAATATGTTCAGGTCCAAATTGTTAGATCTTTATGACCAGCACCTGGGAATGTGCTTGACCAAGAGTTTTGCATGCAGTTACTTATGGTGGCTAGGTGTCGATAAAGTTATAGAATACCTCGTTAGTCAGTGTACAACATGTCAATTGGTAAGCAAGAAACCACCATCAGTTCCATTACAGTCATGGAAATGACTTCCCAGGGTGTGGCAAAGGTTAGATGTAGATTTTGATGAGCTAAAAGGACAACAATTGATCATTGTGATTGATAGTCATTTGAAGTGGGTAGAGGTGTTTCCCATGTGGAAAAAAACAAGTAAAACACTGGACAATTTGCATAGATTGTTTCCTTCATATGGCCTCCCAGAAGAAATTGTGTCTGATAATGGGCTGCAGTTTTCTTCAAAAGAATTGCACAGTTCATGAGGAGAAACGATGTGAAACCTACCAAAGTTCCACCATTCCACCCTGCTTCAAATGGTGCAGCAGAGCGCACAGTACAAATTGTAAAATGTGCCCTCATCAAGCAAATGTTGGATTCAAATCCAAAGAAACGACAGTCGTCATTGGGCCACAACTTGGCAAAATTTCAAATTTCTTATCGTAATACTCCTCATACAACTACTGGTAGAACACCAGCAGGGTTGTTTCTCAAATGACAGCCACGAACCAGGTTCTTGTTGCTAAAGCCAAACTTGGCTTAGTCAGTAGAAGAGAAACAATTAAGACGGAAAGAGAAATGTGATTGAGGTAGAGTAAGAGAGAGGTGTGAAATTGAATCAGAAGGTTAGAGTGAAAAACCATCACCATAAATAGTTACCAGAAAGAGTAGTGAAGATGTGTGGCTCTCGCACATACTTGGTCAAGATGTTTGATCATGGATGGGTTAGGGTTGTTCACATTGATCATATTTTACCTACAGATGTGGAAGGAGTTGAAAGTTGGAATGATTCGATTATTTCTGATGAGTCAGATAGTCTTGTTACAAGTAGAGTACCAGTGGAAAATCCTACAGTTGTACGAGATACAAATTCAAGACAAAGTCAGAATTTAAGTCTGAGTCCGAGTCAGGTAGAAAAACAGTCTGAAGTTGTAAAGAGTCAAAATGTAGATCAAGGGTTGCCCTTGGAGAAAAACTCTCCTTGGGCTTAGCCGAGAATGAGTCTAATTTTGAAACCAAGTTCGGAAAATTCTGTTCGAGAGCGAAGGTATCCTCTTCGAAACAGAAAACCAGTGGTTAAGTTTGATTGGTAAATATGGCAAAATAAGTCCATATCTTTTGATGTGTATAACTATGCAAGTAATGTAGGATGATTATTTTATGATTACTTCTTCATTAAGGAGGGCAAAGTATAATATAGCTCTACCTAGTGGACTACTGTAGTAATGCAACTACTGCGAGTAGATAATAAAAAGGTCATGTGATGTAGTCACATTATATGTATTGGAGCCATTTTGTGTAGTGTGTTTGTTAGTGATGTTCTAAAGAATATATTACAATGCCCCTGCACCGAAGTTATTGGTAATGACAAATACTCATTTCAGCTTTGAACTTCTGTTACCTATATGCCGATCTTAAAAATAAGTTGTTAAGAAACATTGTTTCACCATTTTAATCTGCCATTACTATCTGTTGTAAACATTAGTGCAATGCCAACAGCTTTGACGATAAGTGTTTTATCTGCAGTTTCTGCATGTACCCAGCAGCTTCCTGGCGAAGTTTACCCGCCAACCCACCAAGCTCGCGAGCCACGCTCCGGCAAGTGTTTCTCACTGCGTCAAATATCACCAAGCAACGCGTTTACAGAGCGTCACACAATGGCCTTGCCTATCGGATAGAAAAGGGCAGAAATTGTGGCATGTTATTTTTTTTTAAATTAAAAAAAACACTACATCTTAAGTACCAAAGTGAATAGATGGTTATTCTTTTTAATACCTTCCATTATTTCCCCCTCTATTTTTGAACATTGTTATAAAATGTATTTTCTAGACAGCCCCAGCCCCCGGCCTCCCCTCCGGTGATGGGATAACCCGGACAGGCCGCCTGCTGTGACCCAACAATAGTGAGTGAGGCCGGCGGCTTTTATCGCTGTGTAAGGGGTGGTTTGCAGGGGGTCAGCTTTCCCTTCTGACCTTATATGAGCGGTTCCGAATCGCTCCCACACCCTTGGTTCTAAACACTGGAATTATGAAGGGACTGTGTCAGACTTGGACAGACAATCGGTTTCAAGGTAAGAAGCAGGTATGGCTTTATTGTGTCTAAAAAGAAGTAAAAGGCACACCTTTAATAACACACACAGAATATTACCATCAATATACACTGAGGGGTAAAACACATTGAATAAAATGTCAAATTACAGCCTGTGGGGAAAAGAATACAGCTTAAACTCTAAATGGGGTAAAGAGGAGAATGCAGATACATTTACACAAGTTATCCCAGCCTCCCCCCTCCCAATTCCCCCAAAATAACTAAGTTAAAGCTCTGAGGGTTCAGGGGCTATGCTCACCAATCCCTTTAGACAGTTGCTGGTGAATCACGGTTTCGGGGTTCGCTGCACTTGGCCTTCTAGGCGAGCCGTACCCCGGACGGAGAGGACTTCGGACTGCGTAGTCTTCAGTTGGGGTGCGTCCGTTGATGCGGCAAGTTGCATTTCGGATGTATGGGATAAGTACCCACTTTCTTTGGTTTTAGTTAGTCCTTTTCGGTAATTTCTCACCCGTTGGCCGTTCAGAAGTAGATTGTAGAATGGAAATAAATGTTGAATCTTCGGTTTTTGCTGAGTTGGTTTTGGTTGGTCGTTTTGCTGGTTGTGGTAGCCCGGGTTTGTCAATTTGGTTGCTGACAACCTTCCATTTCGTGGGCCTCGTGCTTAGTCGGTCCTTGATGATTTCTTGTAGGTTCCTTCACGACTCCATTTCTTCACTCCGGCTGCTTGTGTCTGCCTGTGTTCCTTTCGAGTTTATGTTCTGTTCGAGTCTGTGTTCTGCTACTTTTCCTTGTAAAACTGGGGGATAGATATATCCCCAAAAAAGGTTCCGTTATCTCCCATCAAATCTCTTGGGCTCTGTTTTAACTGTTCTGTCCATTGATTTTCAAATGTCTCCTTTGTCAGCAGTAACTCGATTAGAGTGTGAGAATGTGCTATCACTGGTTTTGCATTGTTTTAGGATTGTCCAGTTTTTTCTGACCATGATTTCCATTGTGATTGATTGGGTAATTCGATTAGCTCTTAGAGGGTGAATAGCCTGGGATCCTTAATACACGAATTTGCTTCAGAGGTTGGCCCCACCTCCTGTATTTGGTAAATCTTTTTCGCAGCCAAAATGTTGTTGAATCTTAAAATTGATATGCTCCTTCCCATAGATGTTTAGGGGATCTCAAGCTTCTGTAATTTAGGTCCATTTTGAATTCCCTTTCCTATGAGTCCAAACACTGGGGGGGGGGTCTCCATGAATGCAGCCACTTTTATCCCCCGCAGGCTTCGTCTGCCCCTTTCAACTCATTTTAAAAGCCCAGAAAGGGATTCTTCTCCTCTTCAGGGGAAAGGTACCTGGAATCATTGCGAGATATTGGTAAATTCTACAGCTGACAGTATTGACTGATTGCGGGCGTGCTTTCTCTTTGAGCAAGTTTCTAAAATTTACCAAAAGTTTTATGTTCCTCGTTCATTTCTTGTATATCAAATACAAATTCCCTATTCTATCGTCGCTTCTCTGTAGTTTTATCTCGGTCGGTCTTCCTTGAGCAGGTGCGCTCTCAGGCGTGCGGCCGGTCCGCGGACCATGTTTGAGGACATGCTCGACGACTTTATGGAAATGACCAGCAACTCCTACTCTACATGGTGGGCCAGCCCTCCGCCGCCGCCGCCAGAATCACTCTTCTACAATGTATTCGGCATCGGATTCAACGAGTTTGTGTCATACCTGTGCAGCATGTATCTGGGCATCTGCGGCTTGGTGCTACTGAGCATGATGTTTGTCACCTGCCTCATCCAGGTCATCATGCTCGGCATGATCCCGATTCTCTGATGGATGGAGAAGAAGCAGAAATGTTCAATGGCGTCGCTGAAGCCGGATAGATCGAAATCGCCTCACTCCATGGGACTTCTGGCTTGGCTTAGTTGCCAGTTGAAGCACAACTCACCCTAATTTACTTGATCGATATCCAGTGATGGCCTGAACGTCAAATTTTCCTGCTGTTTACTTGTGATTACACTGTTTGTAGTATTGATACACCGTGTTGTTAATTTTCTTTTTATTTGTAGCATTTTCAAACTACTACCTTCTATCCTCCTGGTATGCTGCTGAAACCCTCATCCATGCCTTTGTTATCTCTACACTTGACTACACCTGACTGGCCTCCCACAATCTATCTTACTTAAACTAGAGGTGATCCAAAACTCGGCAGCCCAGCCCCTGTCCTCGCTCGCACCAAGTCCCGCTCACCCATCACTCGTGTGCTCGCCGATCAACATTGGCTCCCGGTTAAGCAATGCCTCAATTTCAAATTTTCATCCTTGGTAACAAATCCCCCTATGGCCTCGCCCCTATCCTCCTTCAGCCTCACAACCCACCAAAATCTCTGCGCTCCTCAAATTCTGCCCTCTTGAACAACCATTGGTGGCCATGCCTTTAGCTGCCTAGGTCCCATGCTCTGGAACTCCCTCCCTAAACCTCTCTAACTCTTCTCCTTTAAGACGCTCCTTAAAACTACATCTGCCGTAATTTCTTCTTATGTGGCGCGGTGTCAAATTTATTTGTTTTGTCTTGAAACACTCCTGTGAAGCGCCTTTGGACATTTTACTACGTTAAAGGTGCTATTTGAATACAAGTTGTTGCTACTGGTGGTAAATAAATTTGATATGCTTGAGCTTCTTGTGGGTTCCCTCATGTATCCTGCATTCTTCAGACCACAACCACCACACGTGACTGGACATACATGGTATGGCATCCAGTACAGGATGAGCAGAAATTTCCTTCAGCTAAATATTAGGCAGACCAAAGCAATTGTGGGGGGCGGGATTTTAACCCCCCAAAACGGGTGAGTTTGGGTCAGCAAGAAGTTAAAGTATTAAAAGTCTGACTTTCGAACAGACCCTCCACCAAACACACACACTTTCACAGCCAACCTGCTCCCAGGGAGTGGGTCACCCATTTAAATTTAACTCTGGTTGGTTGGGTTTTGCAGGCCTCGTGAAACCCACAAGCTAAAGTAAGGCGAAGGCTGCTGGATCCAGGAGGTAAGTGCCATTACACTTGCCCTCTGGATCCAGCATCTCTGCTGAACCCATCCCCTGTGATAGGAGGCTCCACCACCCCCCATCCCCACCTCCGATCCACCACCCCCCGCCACAAGGCACTCACCAAACCCCACCCCATGCTACTCATCTCCCTCTGATGCTCACCTGCCCCCTATCCCACCACCCTCCATGCTCCTCCGGCCCCCGATCATTCCTGAATCCCTCCATTCCCCTGCTACTCTGGCCCACGATTGTGCCTGACCCCACCCCTGCTTTCTTGGACTCTGAACTGGCACTTCAGCCCCAATCAATGCTGATTTCCTCCCCCACTCCTCCTCCAGGCCCCCTTGTGCTCTGGCTCCCCCGGCCCCCAGTGATCCCTCCCTCCTCTCTGCGGCCTAGTGCCATGGGTCTACCCGCCAGCCTCATAATCTGTTAAATTCGGAAGGACCTGCGGGATTCCCGTTCTCCCAGGTTTCCTGACCACTTTCGAGTGCTCACCCCCCGTCCTGGCTCCCAACTTGCCAAAACAAAATGTTCCAACTTTTGCTGCTGTCTGGCCTCTTCTCTGCAGCCGCGCAGCGTGGCCAGTCACCTCGGGGGGTGGGGGGTGGGTGGAGCCTGTGTTCTGCGCTGGAAAATGTGCCAGGACGTCTACACATGCGCGATGGAAAAAATTGATGGCCGCACATGCGCAGTAACGCTCCGAGTCTGTGTGCCTTCTGTGCTGCAGATATGGGGAACCCTCACATGAAGTGCAGTCTTCAGGGCTGGTTCCACAGGCCTCTGTTTGCAATGCGATAAGCCAGGACGGTCACACTGACCAGGGCTGCACTGAACAAACCTCAGCCATGCACCGAGTCTTATCCAGCCTGCTTCTGAGCTGAGGGCAGTCTCTCGGTGCTGGACAAGACTCTGCTGCAAACGTGCAAGGAAACCAGACTTCAAAAGCAACTAACAATAAATATTTTATTCTGAAGATTCTTAATCGGAGTTTTTAAGAATATGGCCGTGCTGTATCGAAGAATGCCGATTCTGATCTTCTGGAGATCCAAATTGGTGCTGTTGCTTTTAATTGTGATTAGCCTGGTGCTGCATGTCCTGATAGCTCTGCTGCCTATACTGGAACTGAATGTGCAGGGAAGGTGTGATCACCACACACAGGCTGCAGACCACAAAGTTCCTCTTCTCCCAAACCAGCCTCTCTGTTGAATTGCTCCCTCCCGCCCCTAGCCCAGGCCGAGTGGTCTCCCAGTGCGTTGTCCTGCCCCTAGCCCAGGCCGAGTGGTCTCCCAGTGCGTTCTCCCGCCCCTAGCCCAGGCCGAGTGGCCTCCCAGTGCGTTCTCCCGCCCCTAGCCCAGGCTGAGTGGCCTCCCAGTGCGTTCTCCTGCCCCTAGCCCAGGCCGAGTGGCCTCCTGCACCGGCCCGCTGCCTTCCCGTGCCGAGTGCAGAAAGGTGAATTGGAGTTTGATCCGGAAGGTAGGACTTTAATTTTTTATTTCTTATTATTTTAATTGTGCGAAGGCAGGATGGTTTTGCAAGTCTGTTCCCTAAGACTTGGTTAGTTCAGGTTCACGTCCTCTCCGCTTCCCGCCCTATCCCAGGCCGAATGGTCTCCGATGTACTTGCGCCGATTTCTTTAACTCTCTGCAAGGGTTTTCTCGAGTGGCCACATACGCTGGCTTAAGCAGAAATGGAGTAACTATTAGCTGGCCAAAGTTTCCTAAATGGCCAGAATGTGAGTAGATGGCTGGTAACGCCCCCTTTTGAGAAATAAAAACTTACCCAAAAAAACTTAACTTAAGTGAGTTATGCTGGTGCAAATTGATTGGGAAAACTGGGGATTTTTAAATTAGGCCAGAAAAAGCAGCCTACTCCAAAAAAAGAGAGCAAATACTGGGGAAAATTGAGCCCTATATATGCACATTTGAGTAATGTTTAAATGTGATGAGGGTTTCTGCCTCTACCATCCTTTCAGGTAATGTGAACCCATTGCACCAGCCTGTCTGCCTTCTTGAAGTCTCTCACTATCCTCCTCACTGTTCACTATACTTCCAAATTTTGTCATCTACAAATTTTGAAATTTTGCCCTGTACACCCTAGTCCAAGTCATTAATATATATCAAGAAAATCAGTGGTCCTAGTACTGACCTCTGGGGAACACCACTGCATACCTTCCTCCAGTCCGAGAAACAACCGTTCACCTCATCTCTCTGCTTCCTTCACTTAGCCAATTTTGTATCCATGCTGCCACTGTCCCTTTTATTCCATGCGCCTTTTGGAAGTCCACGTACACCACATTAACTGCATTGCCCTCATCAGCCCTCTCTGTTACCTCATCAAAAAGTATCAATTAAGTTAGTACTGTGGAAGCACTACTCTCTTCCTGTGAAAGATGGCGATGGGGCATTGCCCTCTCCAGATTTGTGACGGAATACGTGCACTGCTGCCCTGCACTACACGTGCAGCACTACACAGACAGAATTTCCCAACCCCTCCTCGTGTTTTTAAACCCAAGAGTTTCAGCTCAACTATTTGTGACTTCTACCTGCAGATCCACCACAGTAACTGGGAGGGAGAGGGGGGAGGGGTTGGTCATAGGGTAGGGCAGAGGTGGAGGAAAGTGGTGGTGGTGCTGATGGTGATTCGGAGGAACAACTGCAATGAGATCACTATCACCTTGTCAACTATTTTGATCATCAGGAGGATGATAATGAATAGGAAGATGAAGTTGGACTCTGACCCTTTCTATGAATTCCCACACAGACCTCATGTTCCTCTACCTCAATCCCCTCCAATTCATAAGAACGTAAGAAATAGGAGCAGGAGTAGGCCATTTGGCTCCTCGAGCCTGCTCCTCCATTCAATAAAATCATGGCTGATCTGATCTTGGCCTCAACTCCACTTCCCTGTCCTCTCCCCATAACCCTTGATTCCTTTATCATTCAGAAATCTGTCCATCTACACTGTAAATATGTTCAATGATCCAGCCTCCACAGCACGCTGGGGAACAGAATTCCAAAGATTCACGACCCTCTGAGAAGAAATTCCTCCTCATCGTTTTAAATGGGCAACCCCTTATTCTGAAACAATGCCCCCTAGTTCTAGATTCCCCCATGAGTGGAAACATCCTCTCTGCATCTACTTTGTCGAGCCCCTTCAGTATCTTACATGTTTCAATAAGATCACTTCTCAGTCTTCTAAACTCCAATGAGTATAGGCCCAAACTGCTTAACCTTCATATGACAACACCTTCATCTCAGGATTCAACCTCATGAATCTTCTCTGAACTGCCTCCAATGCAAGTATGTCCCTCCTTAAATAAAGAGACCAAAACTGTACACAGTACTCCAGGTGTGGTCTCACCAACATCCTGTACAGTTGTAGGAGGACTTCCCTACTTTTACACTCCATCCCACTTGCAATAAAGCCAACATTCCATTTGCCTTCCTAATTAGTTGCTGTGCCTGCATGCTAACTCTTTGTGTTTCATGTACAAGGACCCCCAGATCCCTCTGTACTGCAGCATTTTGTAATCTCCCCATTTAAATAATTTGCTTTTTTATTTTTCCTACCAAAGTAGATAATCTCACATTTTCCCACATTATACTCCATTTGCCAAATTTTTGCCCACTCACTTAGCCTATCTATATCCCTTTTTAGATTCTTTGCATCCTCCTCACAACTTGCTTTCCCACCTATCTTTGTATCATGAGCAAATTAGACTACATTACACTTGGTTCCTTCATCCAAGTCATTAATATTGATTGTAAATAGTTGAGGCTCCAGCACTGATCCCTGTGGCACCCCACTAGTTACAGTTTGCCAACCTGAAAATGACCCATTTATCCTCAACTCTCTGTTTTCTGTTAGCCAATCTTTTATCCATGCTAATATATTACCTCCAATCCCGTGAGCTCTTGTGCAGTAACCTTTTATGTGACACCTTATCGAATGCCTTCTGGAAATCCAAATACATGACATCTACTGTTTCCCCTTTATCCACCCTGCTCGTGACATCCTCAAAGAACTCCAGCAAATTTGTCAAACATGATTTCCCTTTCATAAAACCATGTTGACTCTGCTTGACTGCATTATGATTTTCTAAATGTCTACTACTTCCTTAATAATGGACTCCAGCATTTTCCAAATGGCAGATGTTAGGCTAACTGGTTCATGGTTTCCTACTTTCTGTCTCCCTCCTTTTTTACATAAGGGCATTACATTTGCGGTTTTCAAACCCGCTGGGACCTCTCCAAAATCCAGGGAATTTTGGTAGATTGCATCCACTATCTCTTTTAAGACCCTAGGATGCAGGCCATCAGGTCCAGGGGACTTGTCCATCCTTAGTCCCATTAGTTTGCCTAGTACTTTTTCCTCTAGTGATAGTGTTTGTTTTAAGTTCCTCTCCCCCAATAGCCCTTGCTGATCCATTATTGGGAGGCTTTTAGAGTCTTCTGCCGTGAACACAGATACAAAATATTTGTTCAAAATCTCTGCCATTTCCCCATTTCCCATTATTAATTTCCCCAGTCTCATCCTCTAAGCGATCAACTTTACTTTAGCTAGGTTTATCCTTCTCTTGGAGTCTTTCTTTCTCACTGGAATATATCTTTGCTGAGAGTTCTGAAATATCTCTTTAAATGTTTGTCACTGCTTTTCTACCGTCTTTCTCTTTAATCTATTATCCTAGTGAGCTTTAGCCAACTCTGCCTTCATACCTTTTGTATTTGCCGGTATTTAAGTTCAGGACTCGAGTTTGAGACCTAGCTTCTCCACCCTCAAACTGAATTTGAAATTCCACCATGCTATGATCACTCTTCCCAAGAGGATCCTTCACTAAGAGATGATTAATTAATCCAGACTCATTATACATTACCAGATTGAAAATAGTCTGCTCCCCGGTTGGTTCCACAATGTATTTTTCCAAGAAACCATTCCGCATACACTATGAACTCTTCTTCCAGGCTACCTTTGCCAACTTGATTTGTCCAATTAATATGAAGATTAAAATTGCACACGATTATTGCCATACCTTTCTTACAAGCTTCCATTATTTCTTGATTTATACCCTGTCCCACAGTGTGGCTACTGTTAGGGGGCCTAGAGACCACTCTCACCAGTGGCTTATTTCCCTTATTATTTCTTATCTCTACCCAAACTGATTCTACATCATGATCTTCTGAGCCAATGTCATTTTTCACTACTGCACTAATCTCATCTTTTATTAACAGAGTTACACCACCTCATTTTCCTTTCTGCTTATCCTTCCAAAAAGGCAAATAACCCTGAATATTCAGTTCTCAGCCTTGGTCACCTTGCAACCACATCTCTAACGGCAATCAGATCATACCCATTTATTTCTATTTGTGCCGTCAACTCATCTATCTTGTTCGGAATGCTGTGTGCATTCAGATAAAGAGCTTTTAACTTTCCTGACTCTGGCTCTTTCTGATGCTTTCTTATGTGTATACGCTCTGTCCTTTCCTGTCACACTCTGGTTATCATTACCCCTATCGCTACCCTGCACATTTGCCTTCTCCTTTCTCTTTGACTTTTTACATTTCTGCTCACTGGATCCCTCCCCACTCTCCCACCCCCCACCCCCACTACAGGTGCAGCGTCGAGAATCCGGAGTTTCGGACTTGGGATGATCGGTGGCAGGGTCGTTCGGAATCCGAAAATGTTCCGGAATCTGGACCCGACGACCCTGCCGACCTCGGGGCCTCCTCAGCGGGGCCTGCCCGAACACCACCTCGGCAGGGCCGGCCCGCCCGATGACAACCTCCTCGGTGGGGCGGGGCCGCCCCTGCTCAACCACATCCTTGGCGAGACCCCTGCTCAACAACAATCTCCTCGGTGGGGCCCGCCCGACGACATCCTCGGTGAGGCCAGACCACCCCAACAGCTCCTCGGCGGGAATCCTCCCCACTTTCTGACGTTCCGAAATCCAGAAATACCCGAACCTGGATTCGTGACGTCAGAAACGAATCGAAAGTCTGGAAAAACGCGGAATCTGGAACGGCTTCAGTCCCGAGGGTTCCGGATTTTAGGCGCTGCACCTGTATTTAGTTTAAATCCCTATCTACAACCCTAGTTATTCAATTCACCTGGAGACTGGTCCCAGCCTGGTTCAAGTGAAGCCTGTCTCGATAGAACAGCTCCCTCGTATCCCAGTACTAGTGCCCCATGAATTGAAACCCATTTCTCCCACACCAATCTTTAAGCCACATGTTCAACTCTCTGATCTCATTTACCCGATGCAAATTTACTCGTGGCTCAGGTAGCAATCCAGAGATTATTACCTTTGTGCTTCTGCTTTTTAATTTAGCCCCTAGCTGCTTATACTCCCTCAGCAGAACCTCTATCTTTGTCTTACTTACGTCGTTGGTACCTACGTGGACCACGACAACTGGATCTTTTCCCTCCCAGTCCAAGTCTCTCTCCAGCCCAGAGGAGATGTCCTTAATCCTGGCACCGGGCAGGCAACTCTATCTTCGGGACTCGCGCTCTCGGCTGCAGAGAACAGTATCTATCCCCCTAACTATACTGTCCCCTACCACTATCACATTCCTTTTTACTGCCCAAACTTGAATGGCCCCTGTGCCACGGTGCTGTGGTCAGTTTGCTCATCCTTCCTACAGTCCCTGCTCTCCCTCCCTGCAATCCCTGCTCTCGTCCACACATGGAGTAAGAACCTCATCCGTGTTAGATAATTGCAAGGGCTGAGGCTCCTCCATCACTACATTCTGGGTCACCATACCTGCCTCACTCGTAATCACACCCTCCTGTCCCTGACCATGGACCAAATTTGAATTATTTAACCTAAGGGGTGTGACTGCCTGGTGAAACACTGCGTCCAGGTAACTCTCCCCCTCCCAGATGTGTCGCAGACTTTGAAGCTCGAACTCCAGTTCATCAACTTGGAGCCGAAGTTCCTTGAGCAGCCAACACTTACTGCAGATGTGGTCGCCGTGGATCACGCTGGTGTCCACCAGCTCCCACATGTTTCAGCTGCAACATACCACATGCCCCTGCCATTTCTAATGTCTTTTATTTAATTAATTAAGTTTTCAAGTTTTGAATGTTTAGTTTTTAATCCCGGCTCTCAATTTAAAGCAATGACCAAGAAAAAGAGAGAAATACTGACCAACCAATCAATTCCCCGCTTTCCTGTGACATCATGCTTTGATTTCTTTTTACTTCTTACCCTCGCAGGTCGGTTGGTGCTGCTCCGGAATCTCCCGTTCCGATCTGGTCTCGCGCTGTTTTCGGACGCTCTCGTGTCACTTGTTTCTTCACTCCCAGACACCAGCTCATATAAATTTTCCTGTTGGGGCAGCTAGATATTGTTAGTGAGGATGTGATACCTGGTGATTCACAGAGCAGAAGAAAGTGGGTGAGGATGTGCCACCTTCCCAGCGCAGGCTCCCTGTGGTTCCAGAGGCGTGGGACCAAGAACTCTTCGTTATTCATCTGAACAGCAGGATGTTTGAGGAGTACCATACCTATGTGCTGGCTCGGAGAATATGTAGCAACTGGCAATTTTGACTTTTAAGCCTACAGCTGTCTTGTGGCAACATCAGGGAAGCTTTATCTTTGTTGCAGGCACCAATGGAGTGTGTGGGAGCTTCATTGGAATCTGCTGTAGACATCTGCGCTGCAGTGCCGTTGACCTTCATATCATAAATTTAATTGAGCACTCGGGACTTAGTGGCCCAAAAGTGGGAAAGGCCATAAAAGGACGGAGCGATTTAATGGTGAAATACTACCAAAAATAGATTCTGCCTGATTTTTTTTCCACATAAATATACTTACTCCAATTATGTAGTACAAATACGGCAAGGAAATTCACTCCCTATGTTCTTAGTCCAACAGGGAAAGAAACAAACATTGCTTAATTAGGATACTGTGGATACTGGAATCTGAAATACCTTGAAGTTCTGCTCTTCCCTCAGACGGGATTCCTGTTTGTCTCTTTTACCTCTTTCATCTTCATTGCTTTCTGTTTCCCTTCTCGTGTTTGATCAAGTATCTGCCAAAACTCGTTTTCACAGCCACATCTCTTTCCTCAGTAACTGTCTCCATATCTGATTTAATCCATGTGGATTCCAACTGAAATTCCACCCTTCATGTTTTGGATGCACTCAGGATTACAGATATCTGTGAGATATTCAACGTTCCTCGAACCACTGCTCTCGCCGCATTCCGAGATCCACACTCAATGCTATGCGCCGTCACAAGTGCACTCTCGACCTCTCTCTTCAGCAGCACCGACTAAGCTGTCCTGGTCCGCAGTTCCATTTCATCCTTCGTCACATCCAGCACTTTAACAAAAAACTTTTTCTTTTCCTTTCAGGTGTCAAGGATCATAAACTTCAACAACTCTTGGATACCAACACCCCTCCGAAACCACCCCCTCCTTCACTTCCCTCTGACCCCATCCCTTCCAATCTCACCCCTGCCATGTTTTCACTGTCCCCTCTGATCTTCCCCTCTCTGACCCCGAACGATCAGTCCTCAGCAAAGGCCTGAGCTTCATCCGCTTATGCCTCCACCTCAATGAATTTCGAGCTCAGCACGACGCTCAGCTCTTTTTCCGCCCACTTCGGCCAGGAGTCTTTCCTCTGCACAGCTGACCTTTCCCATTTTCAGAATTCTCGCTCTACTTGGACCCCTCCTTCTGGCCTCTTGTCCTCTAGATCTCTTCATTGCAAACCGCCGATGAGACTCAATTTCTCTGCTCCCCTCACTCACTCCAACCTACCTACCTTCCTCTGAACTTGCAGCACTCCGCGTTCTCAGATCCAACACCAACTTTGTCATTAATTTTGCGACAAGGGTAGTTCTGTTGCTTGGTGAACCGACCTCTACCTTGCAGAGGCTAATCGCCAACTCTCTGACAGCTCCTCCTACCTCCCTTTGGACCATGATCTCACTACCAAACATCAAGCCATCATTTCCTATCCCATCACTGACCTCATCTCCTCTGGAGATCTTCCCTCCACAGCCACCAACCTCGTAGTTTCCCAGCCCTGCACAGCCATTTCTACCTCCATCCCAAGATCCACCAACAGGACTGCACCGGTAGACCCATCGTTTCAGCCTGTTCTTGCCCCACAGAATTTATTTCTTCCTATCTCCACTCTCTTTATTCTCCCCTTGTCCAGTCTCTTCCCACCTATATCAGTGACTTGTCCGATGCCCTCTGCCACTTTAACAGTTTCCAATTTCCTGGCCCCAGCCATCTCCTTGTCACTGGATGTACAATCCCTCTATACTTCCATCCTCCACCAGGATGGCCTGAGGGCACTCCGCTTCTTCCTCGAGCTGTCGCCCAACCAGTCCCCATCCACAAACACCCTCACCCGCCTGGTTGAACGTGTTCTCACATTGAACAACTTCTCCTTTGACTCCACTCACTTCCTCCAAATTAAAGGTGTTGCTATGGGAACTTGCATGGGTCCTAGCTATGCCTGCCTTTTTGTGGGATATGTGGAACATTCTTTGTTCCAGTCGTACTCAGGTCCTCTCCCTCACCTCTTTTTTCCAGTACATTGATGACTGTATTGGGCCGTCTCCTGCTCTCGCCCTGAACTAGAAAATTTAATTCACTTTGCACCCAATTTCCACCCTTCCCTCACTTTCACATGGACTATCTTCGACTCTTCCCTTCCCTTCCTCAACTTCTCTGTCTCCCATTTCTAGGTGTAGACTATTGACAAACATTCACTATAAGCCCACTGACTCCCACAAGCTACCTGGACGACAATTCCTCCCACCCTGCATCCTGTAAGGACTCCATTCCATTCTCCCAGGTTCTCTGTCTCCGTCGCATCTGTTCTGACGATGCCACCTTCGCACACTATTGACTTTGATATGTCTTCCGTTTTCCTCAACCAAGGAATCCCCTCCGCCGTGGTTAACATGACCCTCGACCGTGTCTGTTCTACTTCCTGCACTTCTGCTCTTACCTCTTCACCTTCGTCTCAGAACCATGACAGGGTTCCCCTTATCCTCACCTTTCACCCCACCAATCTCCAGGTTCAACGGATCATCCTCCACCATTTCCACCACCTCCAGCTTGATCCCACCACCAATCACATCTTCCCCTCCCCTCCCCTCTCAGCATTCCAAAGGGACCGCTCCCTCTGCGACACCCTTGTCCATTCCGCAGTCAGCCCCAGAAGCCCCCCCTTCCCACTGCACCTTCCGATGCAAGTGCCGGCGACACAATGCCAGCCTTTTTATCTCCTCCCTTCCCACTCCCCAAACAGGGCCTAGGTGAAACAGCGATTTACTTGTACTTGTAAAGTCCTGTCCCCTCAGTACAGATTCACACGAGGCATGTAGTGAAGTCAAGGTCACTCTGGACCTGCACCTTTATTCCACAGCTCTGGAATGCTGCACTTGCCTGAGACCTGTCCTTATTTACCTGTCTCTTGCAAGTGCACCCCTGGTGGTAAGGTAACCTGATGTTTACAGGTCATATCTTATTACAGTCATGTATAGCATGTTAGGATACAGTTATATATAATAATGTAAGATACATGACATCACCCTCCCCCAAGGTCTTATTGTCTTTATAAGTTCAGTCTCTCAGGTGGTCTCCGCTCTCGCGTGGAGCGTCTGAGTTGTGGTTCAGTTGTTTGCCTTGGTGTCTGTTTTTCTTTGGGTGTGGTTGCTGGTATCTCGCCTGGACTGTCTGTTTCGATTGGTGTGATTGTTGTTGACTCGCCTGGGCTGTCTGTTGGGATTGTCCTTTCCACAGGTTGTTCCCTCTGTCTGTCCACCAGGTGTGGTGCGAGTTCCACATTGTAGTCTGCCTCTGGTTCCGCAGTGTTGTTGGTAAATCTGCTTTTGACTTGGTCTACATGCCTCTGACAGGTTTTGCCATTGTCCATTTGTACTACCAGTAGCCTGTTTCCTTCCTTGCCCGTTACTGTCCCTGCAAGCCATTTGGGACCCCTGCCATAGTTTAGTACAAACACTTTGTCCCCTATCTCATTCTATCTCCCCCTCAAATTTCTGTCATGGTACTCAGTCAGCTTACGACGCTTTGCCTCAATGATTTTGTGCATGTCTGGGAGGATTAATGAGAGCCTTGTTTTTAAAGTCCTTTTCATCAACAGTTGCGCGGGGGGGATCCCAGTCAGTGAGTGCAGACGAGATCTGTATGCCAGCAGCAGTCACGACAGGTGACCCTGCAGCGTGGGACCTTCGATTTTAAGCATGCCTTGTTTAATGATTTGCACAGCTCTCTCCGCCTGGCCGTTGGAGGCCGGCTTGAACGGTGCCGTCTTGACGTGATTTATGCCGTGGTCAATTATAAAGTCTTGGAATTCTGTGCTTGTGAAGCACGGACCATTGTCACTGACCAATATGTCAGGGATTGCGTGCGTTGCAAACATGGTTGCGAGGCTCTCCACAGTGGTGGAGGTTGTTCTCGAGTTTAAAATGGTGCATTCGATCCACTTTGAAAATGCATCTACAACGACGAGGAACATTTTATCCATGAATGGGCCCGCATAGTCTACGTGCACTCGCGACCACGGTTTGGTAGGCCAGGGCCAGGGGCTCAGTGGAGCCTCCCTGGGGGCATTGCTGAGTTGGGCACAAATGGTGCACCTTCGGACGCAGAGCTCCAAGTCCGCGTCAATACCAGGCCACCAGACGTGGGATCTGCCTACGGCCTTCATGAGAACGATCCCCAAGTGCTCGCGGTGGAGCTCATGGACAAATGCCTCTCTGCCTCGCAGAGGCATGACGACTCGGCTGCCCCACATCAGGCTGTCTGCTTGTAGTGATAACTCATGCATGCGCCTGTGAAAGGGTTTTAATTCCTCAGGGCAGGCATCGCGAGCCTCTGCCCAGTCACCGTTTAGGACGCATCTTTTTACAAAGGATAATGTGGGGTCGCTGGCCGTCCAGGCTCTGATTTGGCGAGCCGTCATGGGCAAACCTGTGGACTCAAAGGCAATGATTGCCATGACTATCTCACAGTCTTGTTCGTCAGACCCTTCCGTGGTCACCAGGGGTAGCCTGCTGAGCGCGTCGGCACATTGTCTGTGCCTGGTCTGTGCCTTATGGTATAGTCATAGGACGCCAGCATGAGTGCCCACCGTTGAATTCACGCCGAGGCGTTGGCGTTTATTGCCTTGCTCTCGGACAGGAGGGACGTGAGGGGCTTGTGGTCGGTTTCTAATGCGAACTTGGCCCCGAAAAGGTATTGGTGCATCTTTTTGACACTGTACACGCACGTGAGCGCCTCCTTCTCTACCATTCCGTACCCGCACTCCACCCGCGAAAGTGACCTGGAGGCATAAACTATGGGTTGTAATTTGCCCGCACGATTGACATGTTGCAAAACGCACCCGACCCCATACGCTGACGCATCGCATGTGAGAACGAGCTTTTTACCTGGATCAAAGAAAGTCAAAACACTGTTGGAACACAGAAGGTTGCGTGCCTTTATGAAGGCGCGTTCCTGGGCGTCCCCCAAAACCAATCACACCCCTTCCTGAGTAGCACGTGGAGAGGCTCCAGCAGCGTGCATAAGTTCTGCATAAAGTTCCCAAAGTAATTGAGTAAAGGTATACAGTTCTGAGACATTCCGGGCCTGGGTGCCAGGCGAATAGCTTCTGTTTTGGACTCTGTTGGGCAGATTCCATCAGCAGCAATCCTTCTGCCCGAAAATTCAACCTCGGGTGCGAAAAACAGGCACTTGGATTTCTTGACTCATAGGCCTACCCAATCCAACTGCTTTAGTAATTCCTCCAAATTACGGAGATGGGAGTCGGTGTCCCTGCCCGTGATAAGTATGTCGTCTTGAAATACAACCGTCCCCGGGATGGACTTGAGCAGACTCTCCATGTTGCGCTGGAATATGGCAGCTGCCGACCTGATGCCGAATGGGCATCTATTGTACATGAAAAGGCCTCGATGTGTGTTGATGGTGGTGAGTAGCTTGGATTCCTCGGTCAATTCTTGCATCATATACACAGATGTGAGGTCTAATTTTGAGAAAAGTTTACCTCCAGCCAATGTGGCAAATAAGTCCTCCACCCATGAGAGATTGACTCGCTCCCGTATCCAGCTCCATGTTGACATATATCCCGTTGAGTAGGACCCTCATCATTATAGGAGGTGTCCTGTTGTAGGAGCAGCGGCCATTGATCGTGTTGACCCGCTGTACACCGGTGTCCTGGGTACTGTCCCCACCATCTTCTGATCCGCTTTCCGACCCATCTGATTCGTATACCAGCCGAGCTGCCGTTTTTTTGCACATGCGGGCCAAATGCACTGTGTATTCACAATTTCTGCAAACAGCCTGCTGAAATCGACATCCCATCCTCGTCACCACTGTAAAGTCCTGTCCCCTCAGTACAGATTCACACGAGGCATGTAGTGAAGTCAAGGTCACTCTGGACCTGCATCTTTATTTCACAGCTCTGGAATGCTGCACTTGCCTGAGACCTGTCCTTATATACCTGTCTCTTGCAAGTGCACCCCTGGTGGTAAGGTATGCTGGTGGTTACAGGTCATATCTTATTCCAGTCATGTATAGCATGTTAGGATACAGTTATATATAATAATGTAAGATGCATGACAGTACTTCTTTCTGATAAGCTTACAATAAAGGATGAAACTGAGTGCTATGTACAATGAGCAAGTGTGACCTTAGCTCCTTTAATGAGACTTCAGAATGCAGGAACTTCGTGGGTGGCCTGCTTATATAAGCTGGGATTCCTTGGGACTCCAACAGGTAGGCCCTCTGGTGGTAGTGTAATACAGGTTGCAAGGAGTTAAATACATAACATCACTCCCCGCGAAGTCAATAGTACACTTATTTATAAGGTGACACCAGCTGGGGCTCCTCGCTCCCTTGTCGATCATCTCGGTACAAATGCGGGTGTGGGTGAGTTGGTTAGTTCTTCACTGGGCTGCTGGGCAGCCGAGCTTGCCGGGCTGCTGGGAATGTTGAGTTTCGTGGCCAACCGTGATGTCAGTTGCCACTTTGTGTGTGTGTGTGTGTGTGTGTGTGTGTGTGTGTGTGTGTGTGTATATGTTGGATGGTCAAAGTCGGTGATGTCTTCTTCGGTTTGTTCATAGCTGTTGGTGAACCGCAATTTGATTTGGTCCAAATGTTTTCTGTATGTTAGTCCACTGGCCAATTTGACCGGAAACACCTTGTTCCCCTCTTTGGCTGTGACCGTGCCAGCGAGCCATTTGGGAGAATTTCCATAAATGAGTACAAATACAGTATCATTGATCTCAATATCACGTGACAAATTTGCGCAGTCATGGTACACACTTTGTTGATGGAGCCTGCCCTCCACGTGATCATGGAGATCAGGATGGACAAGAGAGAGCCTTGTTTTGAGCGCCCTTTTCATGAGCAGCTCGGCTGGGGGAACTCCGGCAAGTGAGTCGGGTCTGGTGCGGTAGCTGAGCAGCACCTGGGATAGCCGGGTCTGCAGGGAGCCTTCTGACACACGTTTCAAGCTTTGCTTGATGGTCTGAACTGCCCTTTCTGCCTGGCCATTGGATGTGGGCTTGAACAGGGCAGATGTGACGTGCTTGATCCCATTGCGGGTAATGAATTCCTTGAATTCAGCACTGGTGAAACACGATCCATTGTCGCTGACCAGGACATCAGGCAGGCCATGCGCGGCAACATGGCTCATAGGCTTTCAATTTGTGTCCGTGGACATGCTTACAGACATTATCACACATTCAATCCATTTTGAATCAGCGTCTACGACAACCAAAAACATTTTGCCTAGAAATTGGCCTGCATAGTCCACGTGGATCCTCGACCACGGTTTGGAGGGCCATGACCACAAACTTAGCGGTGCGTCTCTGGGTGCATTAGTCAGCTGAGAGCAAGTGTTGCACTGGCGCACGTATGACTCTAAATCTGAGTCAATGCTGGGTCACCATACATGGGATCTGGTTATGGCTTTCATCATTACAATGGCTGGGTGGGTGCTGTGCAGTTCACAAATGAACGTATCTCTGCCTTTCTTGGACAAGACCACGCGATTGCCCCACAACAGACAGTCCGCTTGCAGGGACATTTTTTCTTTGCGCCTGTGGAACGGCTTAATCGCCTCCTGCATCTCCGCTGGGACTCTGGACCAGCTCCCATGGAGGACACAGTTTTTTTACCAAGGACATAAAGGATCCTGGCTGGTCCAGGTCCTGATCTGGCAGGCCGTGACGGGGGACTTCTCGTTCTCAAATGCATCCAATACCATGAGCAAGTCCACTGACTGTGCCATTTCCACCCCGGTGGTGGGCAATGGCAGCCGACTGAGCATCTGCGAGTTCTTTGTGCCCGGTCTGTAGTGGATTACATAGTTGTATGTCGACAGCGTGAGTGCCCATCTTTGGATGCGAGCAGAGGCATTAGTGTTAATCCCTTTGCTCTCAGAGAACAGCGATATGAGTGGCTTGTGGTCAGTTTCAAGCTCAAACTTGAGGCCAAATAAGTACTGGTGCATTTTTTTTACCCTGTAAACGCACGCCAGAGCCTCTTTTTCAATTGTGCTGTAGGTCCTTTCGGCCTTGGACAAACTCCTGGACGCATAAGCGACCGGTTGCAAAATCCCCAATTCATTAGCCTGTTGTAACACACACCCAACCCCGTATGACGACGCATCGCAAGCCAGCACTAATCTTTTACAAGGGTTATACAGGACAAGCAGTTTGTTTGAACACAACAGATTTCTGGCTTTCTTAAAGGCAGCCTCTCGTGAATTCCCCCATACCCTGTCGTCTCCCTTGCGCAGTAGCACATGTAGGGGTTCTAGCAGGGTGCTTAACCCAGGTAGGAAATTACCGACATAGTTAAGGAGTCCAGGAACCACTGCAGCTCCGTCACGTTCTGTGGTCGCGGCACGTTCTTGATGGCCTCCGTCTTGGCGTCAGTGGGTCTGAAGCCGTCTGCTGCGATTCTTCTTCCCAAGAACTTGACGTCCTGCGCCAGGAAAACACATTTCGAGTGTTTCAACCTGAGCCCCACGCGATCCAACCGACCAAGAACCTCTTCCAGGTTCTGCAAGTGTTCGGTGGTGTTCCGACCTGTAACCAGTATGTCGTCCTGGAAAACCATGGTGCGAGGAACCGACTTTAGCAGGCTCTCCGTGTTCTGTTAGAAGATTGCCGCGGCCGACCGAATCCCTAACTGGCATATGTTATAGATGAACAGACCTTTGTGCGTGTTGATGCAGGTGAGGCCTTTCGAAGACTCCCCTAGCTCCTGTGTCATGTAGACCGAGGTCAGGTCCAGTTTGGTGAACGTCTTCCCTCCAGCCAGGGTCGCAAATAGGTAGTCTGCCTTGGGTAGCGGGTACTCCTGGCCCTGTAGTGAAAAACGGTTAATTGTTACTTTATAGTCCCCACAAATTCTGATCGTGCCGTCCTCTTTAAGTACTGGAACAATCGGACTCGCTCATTTGTTGAATTCCACCGGCGTGATGATGCCTTCTCGCTGCAGCCTGTCCAGCTCAATTTCCACTTTCTCACTCATCATGTACGGTACCGCCCGTGCCTTGTGGTGGATGGGTCGTGTACCAGGAACCAAATGGATCTACACTTTCTCCCCTGAGGAGCTTCCAATGCTTGGCTCGAACAACGATGAAAACTTGTTCAGAACCTGGGCACGTGAGGCGGCGTCGACGGACAAGAACGCATGGATGTCGTCCCCGTTCCAGCGGATTTTTCCCAGCCAGCTTCTGCCAAACAATGTGGGGTCATCCCCTGGCACAATCCACAGCAGGAGTTTGTGTACTGCTCCATCATAGGAGACTTTGACATCTGCACTGCCAATTACAGGGATTAGTTCCTTGGTATAAGTCCTTAGTTTGGTGTGAATGGGGCTGGGCCTGGGCCTGTGTGCCTTGTTGCACCACAGCCTGTCGAAGGCCTTTTTACTCATTATGGACTGACTCGCACCAGTGTCCAGTTCCACCGATACTAGAATTCCATTCAGTTCAACTTTCAACATTATTGGTGGACATTTTGTGGTGAATGTGTGTGCCCCGTACACTTCTGCCTCCTCGGTGCGAGTCTCCGATTCAGTCTGATCCACAGTGGATCGATCTTCCTCTGCAACATGGTGGTTTGCAGGGTTTGCAGCTCGCCTGCACATTTGCTGGAGGTGTCACATTGTTCTGCAACCATTGCATGCATAGTGCTTGAAACGGCATTGATGGGGCCGATGATCACCTCCACAGCGCCAACAAGATGTTAACTGCCTCACATTAACGATTGATGGCGGATTCTGGGTCATCTGAGGTCGGGCAGCAGCAGCTGGTGTGTACGTTCTGCCATGTATATTCCTGCTCGAAAATGACGTAACTTTGTTCACAGTACTGGCTGAAGCTTCTTTGCTTTGTGAAATCTGTTTAATGTTGTCGCTGGCGGACATAAATGCCTGGCTATCGTTTTGGCTTTACTTAGATTCGGAGTTTCAACGGTTAACAGTTTGCGAAGGATTACCTCATGGCCAATGCCCAGTACAAAGTCTCTGAGCATTTGTTCCAGGAATCCCTCAAATTCACAATGTCCTACAAAGCACCTTAGTTCAGCGACATTGCTCGCCACTTGCTGGCCCTCTGACTGTTGACACGTGTAGAACCGATATCTCACCATCAAAACGTTTTCCTTAAGACTTAGGTGCTCCCTGATCAGCATACACAATTCTTCATAGGATTTAGCTATTGTTTTGCCGGAGCTGGGAGATTCTTCATAAGGCCATAGGTTGTTGCCCCACAGACAGTTAGGAGGATTGCCCTTTGTTTGGCAGCATTCTCGTCCCCTTCCAGCTCGTTTGCCACAAAGTATTGGTCAAGTCTCTCCACGAAGACCTCCCAATCGTCCCTTCTGAGAACTTCTCCAGGATACCGACTGTTCTTTGCATTTTCGCGCGGTTGTTCGTTACCTCGTCGCCAATTGATAAGCTCACAATAAAGGATTCTGGGATCCCTTGGGATTCCCAACAGGTAGGACCTCTGGTGGTAGGACCTCTGGCAATACAGGTTGCAAGGGGTTAAATACATAACACTTTCAATTTAGTATATTGTATTTGCTGCTCACGATATGGTCTCCGCTACATTGGGGAGACCAAACGCGGATTAGGTGACCGCTTTGTGCAACTCCTCCATTCAGTCCGCAAGGGTAACCCCGAGCTTCTAGTCGCCTGTCACTTTAATTCTCCGCTCCACTCCCACGCTGGCCTCAGCCTTCTACACTGTTCTAATAAAGCTCAACACAAGCTCAAGGAACAGCACCTCATCTTTCGTTTAGGCACTTTATAGCCTTCCAGACTCGACATCGAATTCAACAATTTCACACCATAACCTCTGCCCATATTTTGTTCCCCTTACTCCTTTTCTTTTCCACAAAAACTCCACCCCCCTCCCTTTTTATTTTTATGTTGTTTCTCTTTGTTTCCCATGGCAGCTGGTAAGTATTTCACCATTCATACCTTATCCAGACTCATCTTTTGTTTCCTAACTTTGCTATTATCATCTCAATTTGGTCCATCATTCCATTTGTCTCTCAGATCTCTTCTGCCTTCCATCCTATCACAGACCTTCCCTTTTGTTCTTTCCACCCTCCCTCTTTCAGGGCCCCAGCATTTCCTTAAGAATCTGATACATTTCAAACTATTGCCAGTTCTGACAAAGGGTCGTCGACCTGAAACGTTAACTCTGTTTCTCTCCACAGATGATGCCTGACCCACTGAGATTTCCAGCATTTTCTGTTTTTATTGCTTAATTAGGTTCTGGTGGGGTATATAACTGAAATTACAGTCGAACAACTGGGAAATAGTGACCACAACATAGTGAGAATAGAAAATGATAACGATGACCAAAAGGTAAGGGTGCTGGATTGTAAAAAGGCAAATTTACCAAGTTAAAAGGGATCAGGTCCTAATTAACTGTGTAGAAAAATTAGCAAATGGGTTGAAAGATCAGCAGTGAGTAATCTTCAAATGAGATGGATGGAGTATAAAATAAATACATTCCAATAAAATGAAAAGGGACGCATCAAAAAATAGAGTTCTATGGAATGGGAAATTAAAACAAAACTGAACCTTAAAAAGGTGATGCATGATAAAGTTGAGGCTAAAAATACTGAAGATGATTTTGAAAAATATAGAAAGTGTAGTAGGAAGGTGAAAAGGGTTAAGTGGGAATGTGAAACAAGACTAGCAGATAATATGAGGAAATAGTAAGGGAATTTATAAGTATATAAAATGTAAAAGAATAGAGAATAACTATCGTACCACTCGGGGATAAAGCAGAGAGTCTAATTGTGGAGGGTGAAGGAATGACGGAGGAGAAATTAAATAAATATTTTCTTTTTTTTTAACAAATGCTGGTGATAGTGGGAACATAGGTAATAGGAGATGGAACAATTGATGGAGGTAACTATGGAAGAGAAATTGGTTCTTTAAAAATTAGCAAAACCCAAGGTGGATAAGTCACTGAGCCCTGATGGCATATTAGAAGGAGCGAGAGGGAGATAGCAGAGGTTTTGGCCACAGTTTTTCAGGCCAACTTAAGAATGCAAATTGTGTCATGGGACTGAAGAGCATTAATGTAACATCTTTGTTCAGGAAGTGAGTAAAGGAAAACCAAATAACTCTATACCAATTAGTCTAATATCAATTGTGGGCAAACTCTTAGGCCCTGATGTTTACGGGGGGGGGAGGGGGGGCGGTGCGGGGGAGCGACTGTCAACAGTCAGGAAACTCAGAGATACGAGAATTTAACAGCAGGACCTCATTTGAATTTTGTTAAATTCTGTTTCCCGCACAGCACACAGACAGATTGAAAGGCTTTCTCGTTGTTGTACAGGATAGCGTCTTGAACCGCTGCAGTCCGTGTGATGAAGGTGTTCCCACAGTGCTGATCGGGAGGGAGTTCTGGGATTTTTACCCAGTGACAATGAAGGAACAGCGATATATTTCCAAGTCAGGATGGTGTGTGATTTGGAGAGCAACTTGCAGGTGTTGGTGTTCCATGTGCCTGCTGCTCTTGTCCCAGATGGTAGAGGTTACGGGTTTGGAAGGTACTGTTGAAGAAGCCTTGGGGAGTTGCTACAGTACATCTTGTAGATGGTACGCACTGCAGCCACGGTGCACTGGGAGTGAATATTTAAGGTGGTGGATGGGGTGCCAATCAAGCGGGCTGTGTTGTCCTGATTGGTGTTGAGCTTCTTGAGTGTTGTTGGGGCTGCACTCGCACTCATCCAGGCAAGTGGAGAGCATTCCATCACACTCCTGACTTGTGCCTTGATATTGGTGGAAAGGCTTTGGGTAGTTAGAAGGTGAGTCACCCATCACAGAATACCCAGCCTCTGAACTGCTCTTGTTGTCAGTGTTTATGTGGCTGGTACAGGTACTTTTCTGATCAATAGTGATTTCAAGGGTGTTGATGGGTGGGGGATTTGGTGATAATAATCCCGTTGAATGTCAAGGGGGAATGGCTAGACTCTTGCTGGAGATGGCCATTGCCTGGCACTTGTGTGGCGTGAATGTTATTTCCACTTAATCAGCCAAAGCCTGAATGTCGTCCAGGTCTTGCTGCAAACGGGCACAGACTGCTTCATTATCTGAGGAGATGCGAATGGAACGGAACACTGTGCAAACATCAGTGAACATCCCCACTTCTGACCTTACGACGAATGGAAGGTCATTGGTGAAGCAGCTGAAGATGGTTGGGCCTAGGATACTGGCGTGAGGAACTCCTGCAGCAATGTCCTGGGACTGAGGTGATTGGCCTCCAACAAACACAACCATCTTCCTTTGTGGTAGGTATGACTCCAGCCAGTAGAGAGTTTTCCCACGATTCCCATTGCCTTCAGTTTTACTCGGGCTCCTTGATGCCACACTTGGTCAAATGATGCCTTGATGGCAAGGGCAGTCACACTCTCCTCACCTCTGGAATTCAGCTCTTTTGTCCATGTTTGGTCCAAAGCTGTAATGAGTCCTGGAGCTCAGTGGTCTTGGTAGAACCCAAACTGACCATTGGTGAGCAGGTTATTGGTGAGTGAGGATCACTTTATAGCACTCTCGATGACACCTTCCATCACTTTGCTGATGATTGAGAGTAGACAGAGGGGGTGGTATTTCACCGGATTGGATTTGTCCTTTTTGTGGACATGATATACCTGGGCAATTTTTCACATTGTTGGGCAGATGCCAGTGGTTGTAGCTGTACTGGAACAGTTTGGCTAGAGGTGCAGCTCGTTCTTCAGCACGACAACTTGAATGTTGTCGTGGTCCATGGCCTTTGACTGGGACTTAGTGCGGAATAGTATATGTGCCTTGGAGATTTGGATGAGCTGAAGTTTACAGAGCGTGGAGGATGAGGCCAGCCAAGAGAGCATTACATAATAAGATAAGAAATAGGAACAGGAGTAGGCCATACGACCCCTCGAGCCTGCTCCGCCATTCAATAAGATCATGGTTTATCTGATCATGGACTCAGTTCCACTTCCCTACCCGCTCCCCACAACCCCTTATCGATTAAGAAAGGTCTATTTATGTCTTAAATTTATTCAATGTCCCAGCTTCCACAGCTCTCAAGCAGCGAATTCACAGATTTACAACCCTTTGAGAGAAGAAATTTCTCCTCATCTCTGCTTTAAATTGGCAGCCCCTTATTCTAAGATCATGCCCTCTAGTTCTAGTATCCCTCATCAGTGGAAACATCCTCTCTGCATCCACCTTGTCAAGCACCCTCATAATCTTATACGTTTTGATAATATCATCTCTCATTCTTCTGAATTCCAATGCGTAGAGGCCCAACCTACTCAACCTTTCCTCATAAGTCAACCCCCTCATCTCTGGAATCAACCTAGTGAACCTTCTCTGAACTGCCTCCAAAGCAAGTATATCCTTTCGTAAATATGGAAACCAAAACTGCACGCAGTATTCCAGGTGTGGCCTCACCAATACCCTGTATAGCTGCAGCAAAACTTCCCTGCTTTTATACTCCATCCCTTTTGCAATAAAGACCAAGATTCCATTGGCCTTCCTGATCACTTGCTGTACTTGCATACTATCCTTTTGTGTTTCATGCACAAGTACCCCCAGGTTCCGCTGTACTGCAGCACTTTGCAATCTTTCTCCACTTAAATAATAACTTGCTCTTTGATTTTGGAATAGTTGAGTCTGGAGATGATGGTGTGAATGAGCCTTTCAACAGCAGATGAGATGAGGCAAGGACGGAGGTAGATTATGTTAGGAGGATGAAGTAGGTGATCTCTATGATGGAGAAGATTTGTGGTTGGACGTTCAGCTTGTTTCGGATGTTGATGTTGCAAACAGTCGAGTTAAACCTCTGACCATAGCTGGGGATGGTTTGAAATTGATTTTGTAGTGTGGGCTGATGACGATGGCATCAGCCTTCTAACGTGTAACTGGAGGATATTATGACTCTTCCAAGACTAGATGTTGGACTCGCAATCTAATGAGACAATGTTGGGATCGATAGAGGGGTAATGGAGAGGTGGAGCTGTACTGTAAATGTGGAAGCTGACTCCAGGTCTGAATATTACATCAAGTGGCAGCATGTAGATGAGAAAGGGGAGAGTGCAACGGTTGAATCCCTGCTGGATTCTGGAGGCAACAGCTGCAGTATCATGAAGAAAGGCCACTGCTGGAGATACTCCAGCTACCATCCACAGGTAAGTGGTACCAAGTGAGGACAGTTCCACTGAGCTAGATAATGGACGGGAAGCATTGGAGGAGAATGGCGTGGTTGACCGTGTCAAAAACTGCAGAGATGTCAAAGAGGGAAAATGAACCACAATTACAGTCACATAAGATGTAATTTGTAGCTTTGATTAGGGTCGTTTTGTTGCTCTGACAAGGGTGGAAATGTGATTGGAGAGATTTAAACAGAGCTGCAAGAAAGATGGGTATGCATTTGGGAGGTGACATCACATTCAATACCTTTGTATATTCAAAGATAGAGCCGTAGTTTACAAGGACAGATCGGCCAAGATTAGTTTTTTTTTGAAGGATGAGGATGTGTGTTTTGAAAAGGGAGGAGAACAGTACCTGAGGATAGGGACCATTTACAGTATCAGCTGGCATGGGGACCAGGAAGAATGGCCGTCCAGTTTGGTGGTAATGGGGTCCAGGGAGCAGGAGGTAGGTGTCATGGACAAGATAAGCTTGGAAGGGGCATGAGGGGAGATGGAGGAGAAATCATTCAATATGATCATGGCTGACCATGCACTTCAGTATCCCATTCCTGCTTTCTCTCCATAAGTCTTGATCCCTTTAGTCATAAGGGCCACATCTAACTCCCTTTTGAATATATCTGAAGAACTGGCCTCAACAAGGTTCAGGGATAGTCTATGGGGAAGCTTGGTTTGGTGAGCATCGGGAAGCACCAGAAGCAGCAAAAAGGATGATCTCAATCTTGGTGACGAAGTCTGTGAGCTCCTCACATTTGGGCAGGAAGGAACTGAAATCCGAGGGGAGAGATAAAATAACCTTTGAGATGGAGATTAAGGTCACAAGGGATGTGGAGTTACTCTGTGCAGAGGTCGGGGTTCGAAAGGAGGGTGGATATTTTGAGGAGAAACTTGTGATGGGATTTGAGTGTACAAGGATTTTAAAGGCGAGATGAGTGGTGGAACAAAGAGACATGCTTGAAGGGGGAGAAGGTGGCATAGGAGTAAGGGGAAGAGATAAGTGGCAGATGCAATTTAATGTGGATGGGTGGGGTAAGATATTTTGGGAGAAAAAGCAAGGAACTTTATGGAAATACTGAATGATGTGAATGAACAGAACTGTCAGTTTAAATATATAATTGCTTGTAAGTATAAGTGCTGGCAGATGAAGTTGGGTAGATACAATATTTTTTAAAATTCGTTCTATGCATGTGGGCATCAGTGGCAAGGCCAATATTTATTACTCACCCTCGTTTCCCTTGAGAAGGCGGTGGTGAACCTTTTTATTGAATGCTGCAGTCCAATTTATGAATCCGAATTCAGTTTAAAAAAAACTAAAAATAAACGGAGTGACTCCTGATAACAAACTGGAAGCTACTGTAGTCCAACCATCCCCTCTTGACATTCAACAGCATCACCATCGAATCGTCAACCATATACATCCTTGGGGGTGGTGGGAGGGTGGTCATTGACCATAAACTCACTGGTTCAGCCACATCAATGCTGTAGCTACTAGACTAGGTCAGAGGCTTGGCATTCTGTGGTGACTTAATTACCTCCCGACTCCCCAAAGCCTCTCTGCCACCGACAAAGCACAAGTCAGGAGTGTGATGGAACACTCTACTTGCTGGATGGGTGCAGCTGTAACAAACCTCCTCTTCCTACATCCTCCTCTTTGAATGACACACTTTAATCTTGTATCTATGTCCTGTTCTAGTCCCACTCAACCACTGGAAACAGTCTGTTTCACTATACTTTGTCCCATCCCTTCAAAATTTTAAACATCTCCATAAAATCACCCCTTAATCTCTTCTGCTCTAACAAAACCTGCCCCAGTTTTTCAAAGTCTTTTGGCAGATTTATATTCCTTATACCATGCAGCACCACTACATCCTTGCATAAGAGGGGAAGCTACTCTTAACATGCTAATTGGGGTCCTATACAGTTCAAATGTTCAGTGTAAGTTTCGGATATCAATGAGTAAAGTGTGTAACGTGCATGCCCCGTCATTGGTACCAGGTGTTAAGCAGCATAACCAGTGGTCCTTTATAGGGGTCTTGCTCATGAATGCTGTTCCTGGCACCACAAAAATCTTGCCACTCACTACTGGCCATCCACATCCTCCTCACTCCATTCACTCTATTACCTCTGGCTTAATTCCGCTGGTTTAGCGCTTGCAGATCACCGATCAAATGGAAATGAGACCCTCAAATTGGCTTAGGGTTCTAGAAGGCAAGAACATTGGGCACTGCTCAATGTTGGCACAAAGTGAAAACCCAACCCAACACCCATGTGTATTGCTACAGGAGATTGCCCAGTATCAGAAAGTTATAGTTGTGAAATTAGTTACACTGGCCCCAAGTTTCGACATGATTTGCTCCTGATTTTTAGGAGCAACTGATATAGAACGGAGAATCTTAGAAATCGGAATTCTCGCCATTCAGTTTGCTCCAGTTCTAGTCAGTTCGAACAGTTTCACTTTGGAACAGAATTTTTTTTTCAAAAGGGGGCGTGTCCGGCCACTTGCGCCTTTTTTCAAAGTTGCGTCAATGAAAACTTACTCCAAACTAACTTAGAATGGAGTAAGTGAAGATGTTTGTACGCTCGAAAAAACCTTGTCTACACTTTAGAAAATCAGGCGTAGGTTACAAATCAGGCGAAGGGAATGGCGGGGTGGGGGGGGGCGGGTTTAAAGAGAAGTTGACACACATTAAACACTTCAGTTTTACAAATAAAGAACCATTATCAATAATAAATGAAAATACATCAATAAATCAAATAATAAATCAATCAAAAAAAATTAATAAAAAATATATATTTTTTTAAATCAATAAATAAAACATTTTCTACTTACCGACTGCAGCACCGGGAGCCCTCCAACAGCGTGCTGGGATGACCCCCAGCCGCCCCCCCCCCCCCCAGTGTGTCTCTGTCAGTGTCTCTTTCTCTCTGTCTGTCTGTCTGTGTATGTTTCTCATTCTCTGTCTGTCAGTGTCTGTGTTTCTGACAGCGAGGGGGGCGGGTAGAGGGAGAGGGGTGGGGGGAGAAGGGGGAGGGGGAGAAGGGGGAGGGGAAGAAGGGGGAAAGGAGATGGGGGGGGAAGAAGATGGTGGCAGGGCGCTGAATGAGAAGGGGGAGGGAGGCTGAACGGGCCGGGCCCGACCGGGCCCGAGACTTCGGGCAGGGCCCGTCCCCAGCACCAGATTTACAGGTAGGTGGCGTTGGGTCGGGTCGGGTCCAGTTCGGGGGTCGGGTCGGGTCGGGTCCAGGGGCGCGGGGGGCGGGGGAAGCGGGAGTCGGGTCGCTGTCGGGTCCGGTCCAAAGGCGGGAAGCGGGAGTCGAGTCGGGTCGGGAGGAAGCAGGAGCTGGCCGTGGGAGGAGCCTTATTCACGCAGCCCCAGTGAGGCCATTCGGCCAGGGCTAGGGGCTGCATGCTTCGGCCCCTCCCACACAGTTTTGGGCTCCTGGAGCTACTGCACATGCGCACCCACTGTAGCGCGCATGTGCAGAGGTCCCGGCACTGTTTTCAGCACAGGGATCTAGCTCCGCCCCCTACTGCTCCTGCTGCGCTGCGCCAAGCTGGAAACGACCTGCAGGGAGCTGGAGAATCTGGAAGTTTTCTTTCGGCGCATTTAGTGGCGCGAAAAACGGGCGTCCAGGTCGGGACTGCGCCGTTCTAGGCGCGGCTCGAAACATGGGCCCACAGGAAGTAGGATTTGAAGACCGCAAGACTTTTAATATACTAGTTGATCTCCTACGGCATTGCAAACGGGATGTCAAGACCAAGTGCAGTATTTGGATCAAATGGGGTTAGAGAATGGGGAATTGATTGGACCCCAACAGAGGAGGGAGAAGGGGAAGGAGGCAAGAAGAGAGGGAGGGAGGAAGGAAGAGAGAAATGGAGATGGGGAGGGGCTAAGGCAGAGGGGCAAAGGGGAGGGTGGAAAAGGACGTGGGGGGAGAATAGGATGGGGGAAAGGGATGCAAGAAAAATGAGGATGTGGCGAGGGGAGGCGGGTGGCAGTAAAGCCAGTGAAACTCTTAGCAGGAAGGGGAATTGGAAGGGTGGTTTCAGTGTGTTCCTCTTTCCTCTTAAAAATCCTAATTTTCATTTTAGTGAAAGGGGTTTGAGGTTCCCATTTCCATTTTGCAGGCCTTTTTATGTCAGTGGGCGTGATGAGCTACACGTTTACTTCCTTCATGCCTCGATTTCTGAGTCAATGGAGGATGGTTGCAATCACTTTCCTTTTGACAGAAACAAAACAAGTTAACTGTGGCAGATGGAAATGTGTTGCCTTACATAACTGCAAGTGACAATCTGGGGTGACGATAAGAACTCGCTCCAGTGGCTGGAATTTGTGGGCAGCGGCGAAGCAAAGGCATTCACCACTGGCCCTAATGAAAGCGATCCAGAGATCTCGAGATTGCGAAAAGTTTGCCTTTTTCAGCATACAAGTATAATGCAGTTTAATGGGGAAATCCTTAATGCGATCTGCTATGATGTCAACAAGCTGTCTAAGTAGCCAATCAGATAGAGAAGCAGGCAATGGGAACCTGCTTTTCTCCGATTTAAAAAAAATGTTGGAGAGTAAAACAAAGATTGGGGCTCTCACATAGGGATAAGGCAGAACCTGAAATAATCATGCTCAAACATATAAAAAGTGTAATTTTTTTAAAGTTTCTTAAAAATTGTAATTTTTCTCATAATGGAGAAATTTGACACTCCAAGAAACTAATTTGTTTTTCAGGGCCATAACATTTGTTTAGCAGTCAATACGCTGTTAAAACCCCAGTTACACCGAATCCAACTTGAGGTAATGTGGAAAAGCCCAAGTTTTTGTCAGTTTCACTGATTTCACTGATTACACTGATTGCTGGTTACGGGGGAGGGGTACAGCGCAGCCAGAGTCGGAGCAGTGAATGGCTGACCGCAACTTCAGGATTTCCACGTTTAGATGTGCATGTGCTACTTCCTGAAGCTGCGGTCTGTTTCAAAGGGGTAATAACGGCGAACGCTGTTAATTGGCCGTTATTACCCACTGCAAATTCCCACCCACTGATTACGATTTTGTCTACCCGGTCGGGAGCTAGACGACCGGGGTTTGGAGCAAGGTGCCAGCCTGCTGCCGGTTCCATCCCGCTCTCTACAAGTGATTTTACCTTGATAGGGCTTGTTAAGCCCACTCGGCGAGGTTCTGGCCAATTAAAAGGAAGCAGGTCTGATGACTTCATTTGATAATGCCTCATTAGCCGGTTTCCTTAAAGGGACCATGTCCACATTGATTTTGACAGTTGTTGTGTCAGTGTTCTACAGCATTGAGGTACTGCAAACACTGACAAAGACTGCAGAGGTGCATGGCTACACCCAGGCTCTCCCATGGCCCCCTCCAGATGCTTATGGAGGAGGTCACAGCACACAGCACTCCAATGGGCGGTGGAGACCTCCTCAGGAGACCAACGCAGCCCAATTGCACATTTCACAGGGGTGTACCAAGCAGGGATGTCGTCAGGAGGAACAGGCTGCAGTGGCTCAAACCTTTCAATGACCTCAGTAGATCACGAAACATTACCACACTCAACCTCATTCTGCTCTGCCACTCATCACATCCCCATCACTCTGCCTTCCCTATCCCACTCCTGCACATCCTAACTCACACCAACTTACCTTGTACCTCCAACCATCCCCCTCTCTCTATCTACATTATCAATTCCCCATCTCACTAGCCACCTCTCACACTCACCCTCATCCTAGTACAATCATACCAACTAACAACACACAAGGGTAGGCACTTGGGTGTTATATCCAATGTTCGTGTAAAGTTTCTGTTAATGTGTTGTCAAACATTGAAACCTTTATTTTCAACATTTGCATTCTTGGACAGATTTGGGTACATGTTTGGAAGTGGCTTAGTGAATGGTGAGATATAACGGTTCCCTTGTAATGGTGATGAGTGTGAAACGAGTGGCTTGGACATTGTAGGGATGCTTTATGGTGCTAGTGTGGGATGGTGTCAATCTGGCGCATCATGTGGCAGCCAGGGTGTACAGTGTCGAGTGAAGTAAATCTGGCCATGCTGAGTCCATCCCGGGAGGCAATATGGTTAGGTGCTGATGCCCTGTGTCCTGTGTAGCATCAGCTGATTGCGGAGAAGGTTGGTGTTGTTGGCGATGCTGGTGTTCTGGTTGATCATGGTGGCATTCTGAGGACCAAGGTGCGATTTTTTTTTAAGGGCACCAATGCTGTTGGAATAGATGGGAGGTGAGACTGAGATGACAGAAGCGATCCGTCAATGGTGAGAGGTTGTTCCAGTGAGGTTAGAGAGTTTGCTCCAAACAGTTGCTAGCTGCGTCAAGCTCAGTCTGTCTTCCATATGCACTAAGCAACAACAACTAACCTTGGAAAGTGAACACCTATGAAATGGGAGCTTTGATAGACAATTTGCAGCTGTCAAGTTAGTAAATCATCCCATGCTGACACAACACCCGACGACCTAACCTGGCACGATCCCCGAGCAGTGGGAAAGCTGTTGGTAAGCTCTAAAAATCTAACGGTGAGTTTAAATTGGTGTTTAATTGCCTTTTACCAACCTCTTAATAATCTAAATTGCCTGCCCCACTGCTTGGTCTGTTCAGCGCTGACGGACCCGACACCTGGGAAACTATCGTGGAGGCGAGTTGACAATGGGCTCCCGTTGTCGATCATTTCAATTTTAACTGCTGACCCGCCTCCGATCCCGTCCTCTCAGCGCCGGTAAAATTCCAGACTTTGAGTTGGGTGGGATTAGAAAACAAAAAAGAAAGGAACAGGACATCGGAGAATTAGGGTGACTCTTCAGTGCAGGGCAAGCATGCACTGAAAGTTCTTTCAACAGATGAGCACTTAGAAATTCAGGTACACGTACTCGGACCTGAGAGACAGTTGGATGCTGATCTGCCCTATGGAAGCAGGAATACGCATGTGCTTTTTTTAAAAAGCCATGCAAATTTATTTGGAAATGTCCCAAATTGGCTTCTTACATCTGATCAAGGCCTTCAAGATCTATCTCCGATTTAGGTTATGCTTGAACTATTGGAATAATGCTGATGTGTAACCATATAGTGGCTTTGGGAATAGTAATGATAGATGAATTACTGAGGCACCATACAGCAGCCACAACAGCTCTTTTCTGAGCTAATGTTATATGGTTTTTTAAACATAACAGAGCCTTATCATCATAGGCAGTCCCTCGGAATCGAGGAACATAACAGAAGAATAGGAACAGGAGTAGACCATACGGCCCCTCGAGCCTGCTCCACCCTGCTCCACCATTCAGTAAGATCATGGCTGATCTGATCATGGACTCAGCTCCACTTCCCCGCCCGCTCCCCATAACCTCTTATCCCCTTATCGTTTAAGAAACTGTCTATTTCTGTCTTAAATTTATTCAATGTCCCAGCTTCCACAACTCTCTGAGGCAGCAAATTCCACAGATTTACAACACTCAGAGAAGAAATTTCTCCTGATCTCTGTTTTAAATGGGCGGCCCCTTATTCTAAGATTATGCCCTCTAGTTCTAGTCTCCCCATCAGTGGAAACATCCTCTCTGTATCTACTTTGTCAAGCCCCCTCATAAACTTATACGTTTCGATAAGATCACCTCTCATTCTTCTGAATTCCAATGAGTAAAGGCCCAAACTACTCAAACTTTCCTCACAACTCAAGCCCCTCATCCCCGGAATCAACCTAGTGAACCTTCTCTGAACTGCCTCCAAAGCAAGTATATCCTTTTGTAAATATGGAAACCAAAACTGCACGCAGGATTCCATGTGTGGCCTCACCAATACATTATATATCTGTAGCAAGACTTCCCTGCATTTATACTCCATCCCTTTTGCAATCAAGGCCAAGATACCATTGGCCTTCCTGATCACTTGCTGTACCTGCATACTATTCGTTTGTATTTCATGCACAAGTACGCCCAGGTTCTGCTGTTCTGCGGCACTTTGCAATCTTTCTCCATTTAAATAATAACTTGCTCTTTGATTTTTCCTGCCAAAGTGCATGACTTCACACTTTCTGACATTATTCGTATCTGCCAAATTTTTGCCCACTCTGTCTGTCCTTTTGCAGATTTTTTGTGTCCTCCTCACACATTGCTTTTCCTCCCATCTTTGTATTGTCAGCAAACTTGGCTATGTTACACTCAGTCCCTTCTTCCAAGTCGTTAATATAGATTATAAATAGTTGGAGTCCCAGCATTGATCCATGTGGCACGCAACTAGTTACTGATTGCCAACCAGAGAATGAACCATTTATCCCGACTCCCTGTTCTCTGTTAATTAGACAATCCTCTATCCACGCTAATATATTCCCTGCAACCCCGTGAACTTTTATCTTGTACAGTAACCTTTTACGTGGCACCTTGTCAAATGCCTTCAGGAAGTTCAAATACACCACATCCTTCGAGTCTGCATCACCATTCAATATGATCATGGCTGATCATGCAACTTCAGTACCCCATTCCTGCTTTCTCTCCATACCCCTTGATCCCTTTAGTCATAAGAGCCACATCTAACTCCCTTTTGAATATATCTGATGAACTGGCCTCAACAACTTTCTGTGGTAGAGAATTCCACAGGTTGACAATTCTCTGAGTGAAGAAGTTTCTCCTCATCTCAATCCTAAATAGCTTACCCATTATCCTTAGACTGCGACCCCTGGTTCTGGACTTCCCTAACATCGGGAACATTCTTCCTGCATCCAACCTGTCCAATCGTGTCAGAATTTTATATGTTTCGATGAAATCCCCACTCATTCTTCTAAATTGCAGTGAATATAAGCCTAGTCGATCCAGTCTTTCTTCATATGTCGGTCCTGCCATCCCGGGAATCAGTCTGGTGAACCTTCGCTGCACTTCCTCAAAAGCAAGAATGTCCTTCCTCAGATTAGAAGACCAAAACTGTACACAATATTCAAGATATGTGACCTCACCAAAGCCCTATACAACTCCCTGCTCCTATACTCAAATCCTCTCACTATGAAGGCCAACATGTCCTTTGCCTTCTTAACCGCCTGCTGTACCTGCATGCCAACTTTCAATGACTGATGTACCATGACACCCAGGTCTCGTTACATCTCCCCTTTTCCTAATCTGTCACCATTCAGATAATATTCTGTCTTCCTGTTTTTGCCACCAAAGTGGATAACCTCACATTTATCTACATTATTATACTGCATCTGCCATGCATTTGCCCACTCACCTAATTTGTCCAAGTCACCCTGCAGCTTCTTGGCATCCTCCTCACAGCTCACACTGCCACCCAGCTTAGTGTCATCTGAAAACTTGAAGATATTACATTCAATTCCTTTGTCTAAATCATTAATGTATATTGTAAATAGCTGGGATCCCAGCACTGAACCTTGCAGTACACCACTAGTCACTGCCTGCCATTCTGAAAAGGACCCGTTTATTCCTATTCTTTGCTTCTTGTCTGCCAACCAGATCTCTATCCACGTCAATACATTATCCCCAATACCATTTGCTTTAATTTTGCACACTAATCTCTTGTGTGGGACCTTGTCAAAAGCCTTTTGAAAGCCCAAATACACCACATCCACTGGGTTTCCCTTGTCTACTCTACTAGTTACATCCTCAAAAAATTCTAGAAGATTTGGCAAGCATGCTTTCCCTTTCATAAATCCATGCTGACTTGGACCGATCCTGTCACTCTTTCCAAATGCGCTGCTATTATATCTTTAATAATTGATTCCAACATTTTTCCCACTACCGATGTTAGGCTAACAGGTCTATAATTCCCTGTTTTCTCTCTCTCCTTTTTTTAAAAGTGGTATTACATTAGCTACCCTCCAATCCATAGGAACTGATCCAGAGTCCATGGAATGTTGGAAAATGACCACCAATGCATCTATTATTTCTCGGGCCACTTCCTTAAGTACTCTGGGATGCCGCCTATCAGGCCCTGGGGATTTATAGGCCGTCAATCCCATCAATTTCCCTAACACAATTTCCTGACTTATAAGGATTTCCTTCAGTTCCTCTTTCTCGCTAGACCCTCGGTCCCCTAGTATTTCCGGAAGGTTATTTGTGTCTTCCTTAGTGAAGACAGAACCAAAGTATTTGTTCAATTGGTCTGCCATTTCTTTGTTCCCCACTATAAATTCACCTCATTCTGACTGCAAGGGACCTACATTTGTCTTCACTAATCTTTTTCTCTTCACATATCTATAGAAGCTTTTGCAGTCAGTTTTTATGTTCGCTGCAAGCTTCCTCTCATACTCAATTTTACCCCTCCTAATTAAACCATTTGTCCTCCTCTGCTGAATTCTAAATTTCTCCCAGTTCTCAGGTTTGCTGCTTTTTTTGTCCAATTTATATGCCTCTTCCTTGAATTTAACACTATCCCTAATTTTCCTTGTTAGCCTCGATTGAGCCACCTTCCCCATTTTATTTTATTTAAGACTTGCTTCCACTCTTAAAATGAGTTCTTGGGTGGCTGAACAGTCCAATACGAGAACCACAGAATCTGTCACAAGTGGGACACATAGTCATTGAGGGAAGCGTTGGGTGGGACTGGTTTGCCACACGCTCTTTCCGCTGTTTGCGCTTGTTTTCTGCAAGCTCTCGGCGATGAGACTCGAGGAGCTCAATGTCCTCTCGGATGCACTTCCTCCGCTTAGGGCAGTCTTTGGCCAGGGACTCCCAGGTGTCAGTGGGGATGTTGCACTTTATCAGGGAGGCTTTGACGGTGTCCTTGTAACATTTCCTTTCCCCATCTTTGACACGTTTGCCGTGAAGGAGTTCTGAGTAGAGCGCTTGCTTTGGGAGTCTTGTGTCAGGCATGCGAACAATGTGGCCTGCCCAGCAGAGCTGATCAAGTATGGTCAGTGCTTCAATGCTGGGGATGTTGGCCTGGACGAGGACGCTGATGTTAGTGCATCTGTACTCCCAGGGGATTTGTAGGATCTTGCGAAGCCATCGTTGGTGGTATTTCTCCAGCGACTTGAGGTGTCTACTGTACATGGTCCATGTCTCTGAGCCATACAGGAGGGTGGGTATTACTACAGCCCTGTAGACCGAGCTTGGTTACAGTTTTGAGGGCCTGGTCTTCAAGCACTCTTTTCCTCAGGCGGCCGAAGGCTGCACTGGCGCACTGGAGGCGGTGTTGAATCTCGTCACTACCTGCTCTTGTTGATGAGAGGCTCCCGAGATATGGGAAATGGTCCATGTTGTCCAGGGCCGCGCTGTGGATCTTGATGACTTGGGGGGCAGTGCTGTGTGGTGAGGACAGGCTGGTGAAGGACCTTTGTCTTACGGATGTTTAGCGTAAGGCCCATGCTTTTGTATGCCTCAGTAAATACGTCGACTATGTCCTGGAGTTCAGCCTCTATGTGCACAAATGCAGGAGTCGTCTGCGTACTGTAGCTCGAGGACAGAGGTTAGTGTGGTCTTGGACCTGTCCTGGAGACGGCGAAGGTTGAACAGGTTCCCGCTGGTTCTGTAGTTTAGTTCCACTCTAGTCTTGTTGACTGTGAAGTGGAGCATGGCCGCGAAGAAGATTGAGAAGAGAGTTGGGGCAAAGACACAGCTCTGTTTGACCCCGGTCCGGATGTGGATTGGGTCTGTAATGGACCCGTTGATACGGATCACGGCCTGCATGTCGTCGTGGAGCAGGCGGAGGATGGTGACCAACTTTTGGGGGCATCTGAAGCGGAAGAGGACGCTTCATAGACCCTCGCGGTTGACAGTTTCAAAGGCCTTTATAAGGTCGAAGAAGGCCATGTACAAGGCCTGGCGCTGAAATCTGCATTTTTCCTGCAGCTGCCGCGCTGCAAAAATCATGTCCGTTATGGCCCATAGGGGATGAAATCCGCAGTGCAACTCCGGGAGGAGCTCCTTGGCCACAGGGAGAAGGTGGTTGAGAAGGACTCTAGCGATGACTTTCCCAGTGGCTGATAGCAGGGAGATTCCTCTGTAGCTGCCGCAGTCGGACTTGTCCCCTATTTTAAAGATGGTCACGATCACTGCATCTCTGAGATCTCCCGGCATACTCTCCTCCCTCCAGATGAGAGAGATGAGGTCATATATTCGCACCAGTAGTGCCTCTCTGCTATATTTCAGTGCCTCAGCAGGGATTCCAACCACTCCAGTAGTCTTGTTTTTAAGCTGTCTTATGGCTTTTTCTACCTCGTGCAGTGTTGGGGTTTTGCCGAGGTGGCGGCGGGTAGCATGCTCCGGGATGGAGTCGTGATCGCTCGGGTCCAAGGCAGAGTCTCGATTGAGGAGATCTTCGAAGTGCTCCTTCCAGAGGGCCCTGACTGCCTCGGTGTCCTTGATGAGTGTTTCCCCGTTCTTGGCCAGCAGTGGGGTGGGGCCTTGGGTGTTTGGACTATAGCTGATCTTGACTGCGATGAAGAATCCTTGCACATCATGGCTGTCGGCCAGCTGCTGTATCTCCTTTAACAAAACAGGGCCCTATCATAGCACCACCTTCAGGTGTAACTGATACTGTAGGTAAATAATATCTATACAACAGGTTTTGCCTCAGACAAACTGCCACAGAGGTTTTCAGTGCATTTTGAAATGGAATTTTGTGGCTATATAAATAGATGTATATAGCAACAGTAGGTGTGAATTGTGTACCTATACCAGATTATCCCATTTTCATAAGTGTTTTTCCAAAATTAAAGGTGCCCCCCCCCTCCCAAACACTTAATTGGCACATACTGCTGCTGAATTATTAGTTGATTTTCTAGTCTGTCTGAATAAAAATGAAATGTTTGTTTATTTTTAGTGCCATTTTTGTAAAGAGCTGAAGAATCCGAAGATGGCTCAAACCAATTGGAAACATGCAATTCCTGGTAATTTTAGAATGAACGAAAATTTGACAAGCAAGTCTTATAACCAATTTCAGTGATTAAAAAGCATTTTTGATGCAATTATTGATAATTCTGACATTTCTCTTATTTCACTCTTTGTTTAAGAGTCAACTGACACCGAGCAAGAGGTGGATAAGGACAACCATATGCCCATACAGAAATGGAGATATGGTTTTTATTACTTAAAAAGTAAATTTTAAATTTCAAAAGATATTCTTGAAAAAAAATTGGCCAAAGTATATGTTATAAATTTCTATTCACATGCTAAAATCAGCCATCCCACTGGAGCCATTTTATAATATTGTTGGTAACTTCAATCAACCAACAATCACTTTCAGGTAGTTCAAGTAATAATGGAGCTTCACAATGCAATCATGAATAACACCGTGAAGCATAAGTAACAGTCAAGTTGTAAAAGTAGTATGTGGGCATCATTAAAATTATTTCCCATATTGCAGATTCACGAAGGAATACTGTCTTGACAAATGATCATAAAACTAATATTATGGGTAATTTTCCTGTTGCTGGCAGGAGGCAGCCTTTTGTCCAAATTAGCAATATGCAAATGAGACAGAGCAAGGACTTTGATATTTCATCCTTCCAGAATCCATAATTCAAGATAAAATTAGTGAGTGTTTAGAATCGTATTGACTAATTAAGAAGTCAGCATGGATTTATTAAGTTATTCAGATTTGATAATTTTTTTTAAAGTAAAGTGGATGAAGTGTACATGGATTTCCAGAGGCTTTTAATAGTGTGTCTCACAAGAGGATTGTTAGAACAATAAAAACATTTTGAAGGAAAAGTAGTCAAAGAAAGTTAGTTGAAACAAGAAACAAAACTTTCAGGTAAATTTGTGTTCCTTGGAGTAGAGCAGATTTGTAAGTGGTGTATTCCAGGGGCCAGTGCTGGATCCACTTTTGTTTTTTGTATGGAGAGATGATTTCGACTTTGGCATAGAGAGCATAATCTTGAAATGTGTTGATCTAAAAGTAAGGGGGTATGACAAATAACAAGAATTATATAGATTTCAGAAAGTCACAGGTTAGCAGAATGGCACACAGGTGACAGATGCAACTTAATGTGGTTAAGTGTGAGGTAATATCTTTTGAAAGCAAATACAGGGAATGGGAGTATATATTCTCTGGCCCAGATTTTATGGTCAGTGGTGAACAAATGACACTCGCTGTCCGTTACTCTCACAGCTGCCCACAGACTTTTAGTGGGCTTCTGCGCGATGACTTATGGTAATTAGAGAACAATTTCAGAGGGGCGCACTCTACATGGGATCTGAAGAGGACAAGCAACAGCATGTGTCTTCAACCAGTCAGATACTTAGCCATGCAGAATCTAAACCAGGAAGTGTAAGTTAGAATATTTAATTCAATGTCAATTCATGTACAGAAAGCAAAATTAAGACAGGGAAAGAAAGATGGGATTAAGAAAAGAGAAAGAAAAAGTTTTAAAAAAAATTGGAGTAGAAATTCAGACATCCCTGGGCCCGTACGAAGTTTCTACGGATCCGGGAAGGCATTGGAAAAGCCATTTTTTAGCACGCAATGCGCATGCGCTGTAAACCGGCTTTTCCGATCTGTCAAGCTGGAGCGAGGACATTTGTACGTGTAAGATTGCGATATTTACGCATATCTTGTCCAGCAAATGTCCTCGCAAATCTTGCGCCTGAAAAAGCAGGTGCATAGCCTACTTTTACTGAGCAAGTGTTTTAAAACACACAAAAACATATTAAAATAAAGTTATGAAAACAGGTTTTATTGTTTAAAACCCTTCCCACTACGGTAAGTTTATTTTAAGGCATAATTAAAAAAAAAAATTTTTAATTGGGAAAAAAAAATTTTATAAGACAATAATTTTAATTTAAATGAATCTTAAATATGTAGTGTACATTTTCTATTTTTTATTAGTGTTTTGGGGGGATTTCTCATTCATAATAATAGGAGTTGTAGACTTGCGCGCGCAGGGAGAGGAGGCCCGCGGATCGGGAACTCGAGCGGGCGCAGCAGCTTCAGGTAGGTGCACATTTTTTCTCTAAAATCCTGTCGAATGCCCGCGGGAAGGAGAAAGCAGAATTTCTGCGCCATTAAAATTGTTTTCCAAATATCTAACAATAATTAAAGGTGCGCATATTTGCAATACAACATGCTCTGATTGGCTCTCCATGATCACATGACCTGATTGTTGATTGGTCCCCTTGGAGGATAAGACACACCGAGCAGTTTCTCTGGAATGTGTAATTAGAACCACCCCGCCCAAGTTCTCAGTGGCTTTGCAGCGTAATTTGAGCCATTCCGACTGTCATCTCTCGACAAGATAGAGCAGCCCAAGCTCCTGCCCCATCCCAGCCCAAGCTCCTGACCCATCCCAGCCCAAGCTCCTGACCTCATCCTGCCCCCACCCCCCCACCCTCCGCCGCATCGATGGGCATTAGGTGTGGGTTACAGATTGTTAATAGGTTGATTGGGTGTGAAGTGAATAGTGACACATGCACCGAGCTTTCTGAGAAATCGGTTGTGGCTGTAAAGGGGTGGGGTTGGAAGAACGTGATGCGTCTTCCTTGAGTCCCCGGTCTCTCGCCCCTCCCCCGGTCTCTTGTCCTCACCTTGGCCCCCTCGCCCCGCAACCAGTCCCTTGCCCTCCTCTTCTCCCTCTACTCTCTCCCTCACCCTGCAGTCTCTCTCTCTCTTTCCCCTCACTCTCTCTCTCTCTCTCCCTAACTCGAGTCTCTCTCTCTCTCTCTCTCTCCTCTCTCCCTCTCTCTCTCCTCTCTCCCTCCTCTCTCTCTCTCTCTCTCTCTCCCCTCTCCCTAACCCTAGTCACTCTCTCTCTCGCTTTCTCTCTCTCGCTCTCTCTCTCTCTCCCTAACTCTAGTCTCTCGCTCTCTCTCTCCCCTCTCCCTCCTCTCTCTCCTCTCTCCCTCCTCTCTCTCTCTCTCTCTCTCTCCCCTCTCCCTAACCCTTGTCACTCTCTCTCTCGCTCTCTCGCTCTCTCCCCCTCCTTAACCCCTCTCGTTCTCTCGCTCTCTGCCCCTCCTTAACCCCTCTCGCTCTCTCGCTCTCTCGCTCCCCTCTCCCTAACCCTAGTCTCTCGCTCTCTCTCTCTTTGTTGCTCTCTCTCTCTCGCTCGCTCTCTCGCTCTCTCCCTCTCTCCCTCTCTCTCGCTCTCTCTCTCGCTCTCTCTCTCTCGCTTGCTCTCTCGCTCTCTCTCTCTCTCTCTCCCCTCTCTCTCTCGCTCTCTCCCTCTCTCTCTCGCTCTCTCGCTCTCTCTCCTTCTCACTCTCCCGCTCTCTCTCTCTCGCTCTCTCTCTCTCGCTCTCTCTCACTCTCTCTCGCTCTCTCTCTCTCGCTCTCTCTCTCTCGCTCTCTCTCTCTCGCTCTCTCTCTCTCTCTCTCTCTCTCTCTCGCTCTCTCTCTCGCTCTCCCCTCTCTCGCTCTCTCCCTCCCCCCAGTGTCTCTCTCGCTCTCCCACCTTCTACCACAGAAGGCCGCGAAGATGTTCGTGTTGATAATTGCAGTGATATTCTAGACAAAAGTCCTGGAGATAATCCATAGCTAGACACACGCGGCACAGCTCCACACGGCACAGCTCCAGTATATGTGCCTGACTTTCAATGTCAGGTTCGAGGAGTCTGCACGTGCGCGGGAGGATGGGGTAGTGTCCAGTGGGCGGTGGCGCAAAAGCGTCTGGAGCGGAGTCCAGGGCGCGCAGGCACAGTAGGATGCTCAAAAAAACTGGTGCAAATAATCACTCCGATAATTAAAATCTGAAGGAATGAGTTACCACACCAATAAAGGTTCATTTTCAGTGTCAGAGAGGTTGTCTGGTCATAATCAAGATTTGCATGTCGTTAAATATTTACTTAAACTTGAATGGACTAGCCATAACGTTTCTGGTGAGTTTAGTGTGTATATATTGCTGAAGTACAGCAACTTCATGCCATTCCATGTATTTCAATGCTGAATCTCTTGGCGAGATACACCGACAGGGAAGCTTGTGGAGGAGCAGGGCAGCTCTGACAGCAACTTCCTGATTTCCGCATTTTAACTGCGGGTGCAGATGCTGGAAGTTGCTGCCCGATTTACTCCACAGTAATGGTGGCCTCTGATATAACTGATAGCCTCACTGTTATTTTTACTGAAAAATCCGAGCCAATATAGTTATGAGGACAAACCTAAGATACTTAAAACTATATCTGCTAGAGAAGAGAAAGCTAAGGAGATTTAATGAGTTTTTTAAAATTATGAGTGGATTTAAGAGAGATTTTTAAAATTAATTCTTTGGATGTGGGCATCGCTAACAAGGCCAGCAATTTTTGCCGATCCCTAACTGACCTGAGAAGGTGGTGGTGGGCCGCCTTCTGGGTTGGATATAACTAAGTGGCTTGGTAGGATACTTCAAACACAATGATGTGTCCTATAAAGGTCAGACTGTATAAGACGACAGATTTCCTTCCCTGAAGGATATCAGTGAGGCAGTTGGGTTTTGCTGACAATCTGACAAATTCATGGTCACTCTTACTGATAACCACTTTTTATTTCCAGATTTTTAAACTGACTTCAAATAGTCAAATGGCCATGCTGAGAATTAAACTTGTGGTTTATTAAATATTAGTCCAGGCCTCTGGAATATTAGTCTAGTGGCGTAACAACTACTCTACTGTAACCCAATAATTAGTGATATTGGAAAGACTTTTCTCTGATTGGTGGGTGACTGACCAGAGCTCATCAGTTTAAATTTGTCACCGAGACTGAGGATAGAGGTTTGGAGAAATCTTTTCATGTGGGAAGTTGCCAGAGCATGGAACGTTTTGCCCTGGTGAATGGCAGAGACCGTTGTATCTTTTAAGTGAAAATCAGATTATAGAAATTTGAAGTAGAGGATGATGCATTGTTATAGGGGAAAGTAGGACAATGGGTTTGTTTTGGAATTACCTAGCCAAGAACTGGCAGACATGGACCGAATGGCCTTTTGTGGTATAAACTTCTGTCGGTCTGTAGAGGCAGGTCCAGTCCCAGAGCTTGTGTGACATTTACAAAAAACATCCAAAGGCTGTGTGTACTTCAAATCCTGAGCCAGCTTAGCCTCGAAGGGTTAAGCTAGTATAAATTTTCTATTTTAGGGCCTATGTATAGAGGAAAAGTATGTTGCAGCTTTTATTCTTTTCTTGAGCCTGTAGGTATAGGGAAATACATATTTTCAGTGTGAAACTACATTCCGTTCACATCTCTTAGACAGATGTACCACTTGTTTTTAAACTTGTCTTTTCTTGGTCTTGTTTATTCAGTCCACCTTCTGTAAAGAAACACGTATTATATTCTTGTTACCAGTGTATGGAGTAAGGGTTCCCTTTTATGATCCTGGGTCAAGCGATCATTTAGCTAGATAGTGGACAGGAAAAGGTACACTCCAGGTTGTAAGGAATGTGAGGTCCATTACAGAAATGACTGCTAACACTGAGCCCATGAAAATACCTAGCATAAAAATCCAAAAACTGTGACAGTTGTGGCAGCTTTGGTTGGAAAAGCAAATAACACTCATTGGCCAAATATTGATTTAAATGCTTAAAATTTAAGGTGTATTGAACAGTGATAGTCCAAAATATAGACAAGAGGCCCGAATGATTTAGACAAGGAATTTGATCGCGTACCTTCAGATACAGAAGAAAAAGCAAAAGAGCAAGATTTCATCTAAGTGTGAATATTTCAACTAAAAGAGTGAGACCTTCACTTGAAGTTTCAGCTGCGTAAACAGGAAGGAGCGAGACAACTAAAATGAAAACGAAGAAGAACAATGTAAATAGAAAGAATAAAAATAATGTAGACAGGAAAAATAGCAATAGAAATGGGACAGAACAACACAAATTTGAGGCGAATGAGAAGAAGTCAGAATATCGTCACATTCTTGAACTGGCAGAGAAATGCACATGAACAGGGGAGCTGAAATTGCCCCTTTTTGAAAGCTCTTCTAGCACCTCTAGGGGGTGCTAATGGGGCGCAATGGCGTTTTCGCATGGAGGGGAGGCGATCGCCTCCGGGGAAATTACCTGGAGGCTTGGGGGGGCGCTGTCCCGCGATTAGCAGCCTTGTCCAGCGCGCAACCGATGAGGAATTCATCAGAGTGCACGCCGACCCCTTTGTGGCCCACGGGGGAAATTGACCCACCGCGCCAGCTTCACAGTGATCCGCTTCCTTTGAAGAGCGCACAGCCCTGTTTCGAGTCAGGGGCAGGACTTCCGGGCTGGGTGCAGGAAGTCCCGGATTTGGAGGGTTACCGTCCCCATTCAGAATGAAGGGCAATTTCCAGCCCAGGGAGTCCAGTAGGTGACAATGCAAAACTTAGCTGATATTTTTGTTAAATCTAATTTAATTCCAAACTTTAAAGATGATGATGCTGATTCTGGTTATTAGCACACCACTATAAATGGAACAAAGATGTCTGGATAAACATTCTTGTACCATCATATAAAGAGAACTAGGTGTGATTTATAACTCTCACCACCTGGCAGAAAACAGGTGGGTTATCAGTTAAAAAAGGTAAGAGAATATGAAAAGATAAGGAAAGAAGTCAAAAAACAATTCGAAAGACAAAGATAAACTGTGGAATTAAATTATCAAGGAATATAAAAAATACAGACACATAAATAAAAAATGAAAAATCAAGATAGGGATAGGGCCAGTAAGGGATAATAAACTCATGAGTAATGACAGCGAAATGGCAGAAATATTAAATAATTACTTTGTCTCCGTATTTACCAAGAAGTCAAACACGGTAGACATGCCATTAGAAGAAGATATCAAAAAAGATATAAAAACATTTAGGATCGAAATTGGAGAGATAATAAACTAATCAAACTTGAGAGAGGATAAAACTGCTGGATTGCATCCACGCAAATTAAAAGAGGTTAGGGAAGAGATAGCAGAAGCAATATTACATATATTCATTAGAAAAGGGAATAATGCCAGAGAACTGGTGGACAGCTAATGTTCTATCTCCCTTTTTAAATATAGGAGTAACAAGTCCAGGGAACTATAGATCAATTCGGAAAAATAATGCAATCCTTAAAGATGTAGTAGAAAAACATCCATAAACTGAAAATATAATTGCGTACTCAGCACGGATTCCAAAAAGGAAGATCATGCTTGACCAACTGTATTGAATCCTAAGAAACAGGATAAAGAAGACTTGCATTTATATAGCGCCTTTCATGACCTCAGGAAGTCCCAAAATGCTTTGCAACCAACTTTTGAAGTGTAGTCGCTGTTGTAATGTAGGAAATGCGGCAACCAATTTGCACACATAAGAACATAATAGCATAAGTATTAGGAACAGGAGGAGGCCATCAAGCCCCTCGAGCCTGCTTCGCTATTCAAAAAGATCATGGCTGATCTGGCCGTGGACTCAGCTCCACTTACCCGCCCGCCCCCCGTAACCCTTAATTCCCTTATTGGTGAAAAATCTATCTATCTGTGATTTGAATACATTCAATGAGCTAGCCTCAACTGCTTCCTCGAGCAGAGAATTCCACAGATTCACAACCCTCTGGGAGAAGAAATTCCTTCTCAACTCGGTTTTAAATTGTCTCCCCGGTATTTTGAGGCTGTGCCCCCTAGTTCTGGTCTCCCCGACCAGTGGAAACAACCTCTCTGCCTCTATCTTGTCTATCCATTTCATTATTTTAAATGTTTCTATAAGATCACCCCTCATCCTTCTGAACTCCAACGAGTAAAGACCCAGTCTACTCAATCTATCATCATAAGGTAAACCCCTCATCTCCGGAATCAGCCGAGTGAATCGTCTCTGTATCCCCTCCAAGGCTCGTATATCCTTCCTTAAGTAAGGTTACCAAAACTGCATGCAGTATTCCAGTAGCGGCCTCACCAATACCCTGTACAGTTGCAGCAGGACCTCCCTGCTTTTGTACTCCATCCCTCTTGCAATGAAGGCCAACATTACATTTGCCTTCCTGATTACCTGCTGCAAACTAACTTTTTGGGATTCATGCACAAGGACCCCCAGGTCCCTCTGCACCACAGCATGTTGTAATTTCTCCCCATTCAAATAATATTCCCTTTTACTGTTTTTTTTTCCAAGATGGATGACCTCTCATTTTCCGACATTGTATTCCATCTGCCAAACCTTAGCCCATTCGCTTAACCTATCTAATTCTCTTTGCAGCCTCTCTGTGTCCTCGACACAACCCGCTTTCCCACTAATCTTTGTGTCATCTGCAAATTTTGTTACACTACACTCTGTCCCTTCTTCCAGGTCATCTATGTATATTGTAAACAGTTGTGGTCCCAGCACCGATCCCTGTGGCACACCACTAACCACCGATTTCCAACCCGAAAAGGACCCATTTATCCCGACTCTCTGCTTTCTGTTAGCCAGCCAATTCTCGATCCATGCTAATACATTTCCTCTGACTCCGCGTACCTTTATCTTCTGCAGTAACCTTTTGTGTGGCACCTTATCGAATGCCTTTTGGAAATCTAAATACACCACATCCATCGGTACACCTCTGCATGCTCGTTATATCCTCAAAGAATTCCAGTAAATTAGTTAAACATGATTTCCCCTTCATGAATCCATGTTGCGTCTGCTTGGTTGCACTATTCCTATCTAGATGTCCCGCTATTTCTTCCTTAATGATAGCTTCAAGCATTTTCCCCACTACAGATGTTAAACTAACCAACCTATAGTTACCTGCCTTTTGTCTGCTCCCTTTTCTAAACAGAGGCGTTACATTAGCTGCTTTCCAATCCGCTGGTACCTCCCCAGAGTCCAGAGAATTTTGGTAGATTATGACAAATGCATCTGCTATAACCTCCGCCATCTCTTTTAATACCCTGGGATGTATTTCATTAGGACTAGGGGACTTGTCTACCCTGAGTCCCATTAGCATGTCCAGCACTACCTCCCTAGTGATAGTGATTGTCTCAAGGTTCTCCCTTCCCACATTCCCGTGACCAGCAATTTTTGGCATAGTTTTTGTATCTTCCACTCTGAAGACTGAAGCAAAATAATTATTTAAGGTCTCAGCCATTTCCACATTTGCCATTATTAAATCCCCCTTCTCATCTTCTAAGGGACCAACATTTACTTTAGTCACTCTCTTCCGTTTTATATATCGGTAAAAGCTTTTACTATCTGTTTTTATGTTTTGCGCAAGTTTACTTTCGTAATCTATCGTTCCTTTCTTTATTGCTTTCTTAATCATTCTTTGCTGTCATTTAACATTTTCCCAATCTTCTCGTTTCCCACTAACCTTGGCCACCTTATATGATTGGTTTTTAATTTGATACTCTCCTTTATTTCCTTGGTTATCCACGGCTGGTTATCCCTTCTCTTACCGCCCTTTTTCACTGGAATATATTTTTGTTGAGCACTATGAAAGAGCTCCTTAAAAGTCCTCCACTGTTCCTCAATTGTGCCACCGTTTCATCTGTGTTCCCAGCCTACATTAGCTAATTCTGCCCTCATCCCACTGTAGTCCCCTTTCTTTAAGCATAGTACGCTCGTTTAAGACACTACTTCCTCACCCTCAATCTGTATTACAAATTTAACCATACTGTGATCACTCATTCCGAGAGGATCTTTTACTAGGAGATCGTTTATTATTCCTGTCTCATTACAGAGGACCAGATCTACAATAGCTTGCTCCCTTGTAGGTTCTGTAACATACTGTTCTGAGAAACAATCCAGTATGCATTCTATGAAGTCCTCCTCAAGGCTACCCAGTGCGATTTGATTTGACTCATCGATATGCAGGTTAAAATCCCCCATGATTACTGCCGTTCCTTTTTCACATGCCTCTATTATTCCCTTGATTATTGTCCGCCCCAACGTGAAGTTATTATTTTGGGGCCTATAAACTACGCCCACCAGTGACTTTTTCGCCTTATTATCTCTTATCTCCACCCACAATGATTCAACATTTTGTTCATTCGAGCCAATAGTATCTCTCACAAATGCCCTGATATCACCGCAAGCTCCCACAAACAGCAATGTGATTATGGTTTTTTAAATGTTTTTTTTGTGATGTTGATTGAGAGATAAGGTAGATAAGGCGAATGCAGTAGATGGGATATATTTGGATTTCCAACAGGCCTTCAATAAGGTATTACATAATAGATTCATGACTAAAGTTGGAGCATGTGGAGTCAGGGAACAAGTGGTAGAATGGAGAGCAAGCTGGCTACAAAATAGAAAACTGAGTAGGGGTTAAAGGTAGTTACTCAGATTGGTTATAGGTGGTAAGTGGTGTTCTACAATGAGGTGCTGGTATCACTGTTCACCATTTATGTAAATGATTTGGACTTGGGAATTGGAAATATAATTTCAAAATTTGCAGACACCAAATTGGGGGGTATAGTTAATACAGAGGAGGATTTCAACAAAATACAGGGAGACAATAATAAATTTGCAGAATGGGCATGTAATTGGCAAATTAATTTCAATATAAACAAGTGTGCGATGGTACATTTTAGTAGGAAGAATAAGGAGATCATATAGTCCTTGGAAAACATGTATCTAAATGGGGTAGAGAAGCAGAGGGATCTGGGCGTACAGTTACACAAATCACTAAGTAGCAACGGAGGTTAATAAGGCTATTAAGATAAAGCACTGGGGTTCAATTCTAGAGGGATAGAGTTGAAAAGCAGAGAAATCATGTTAAACTTGTATAGAACCTTGGTTTGATCAGACTCGGAGTACTATACACAATTCTGGTCTCCATATTATAAAAAGGATATATAGGGACTGGCGAAGGTGCAAAAAAGATTCACAAGAATGGTACCAGAACTTAGAGGTTATACCTATCGGGGGGTGGGGGGCGGGGGTGGGAAATGAACAGACTGTGGTTCTTTTCTTTAAGAATATGAAAAAGTTTGATTGAGTAGAAATAATGAAGATGTTTCCACTTGTGGGCAAAACCAAGACGAGAGCCAACAACACAACAAAGCGTGCTGAGAAATAGTTGCTTTTTCTGGGCCTAAGAAAAGGAAATGGGCACTACGGACGCCATTTTGAGCTTCGGACGAAGGGTGGAGAATTAATTGAGAGTTATTTAAGGCCCAAGTTTCGGCCTGAATTGCTCCTGTTTTTTTTGGAGCAACTGGTTTGGAATGGAGTATCTTAGAAATTGCAATTCTCGGCATTTAGTTTGCTCCAGTTCTCGTCAGTTAGAACAGTTTCACTTTGCAACAGAATTTTTTTTTCAAAAGGGGTCGTGTCCAGCCACTTACGCCTGTTTTGAAAGTTGAGGCAGTGAAAACTTACTCCAAACTAACAGAATGGAGTAAATGAAGATTTTTGTACGCTCAGAAAAACCTTGCATACACTTTACAGATCAGGCGTAGGTTACAAATTAGGCGTAGGGAACGGGGCAGGGGGGCAGGCGGGGGGGGGGATGAAGAGAAGTAATTAAATTCTACAATTATTCAACAGTCATACTTATACAAATAAAGATCCAACCTGAATAAAAATTTATAAATAAAGCAAAGATTAAATATTCCGTGTTCTGACCTGTGTGAAACAGCAGCAGCCTTCGAGCTGCAGTGCTTCAGGCAGGCCTTCCTTCCATCAGTGTCTGGACGGCAGCCGAAGAAACAGCAAGCAGCTTTCGAGCTGCGAAGGGGACTGAGGCCATTCGGCCAGGGGATAGGGTCGGCTCAGGCCACAGCGACGGCAGCAGCAGCCTCCGAGCTGTGAAGACTTTGGCCGTTCGGCCAGGGGATAGGGGCGGCGTCAGGCCACAGCGGATGGCAGTAGAATCCGGCAGCAGTAGACTCCGAGCTGTGAAGACTTAGGCCGTTCGGCCAGGGGTCCACGAGACAAATCTTCACATTTCCTCTAGTCCCGTTAAAAATGGCCGAGTGCCAATGTTTATGTGCCACTGCGCGTGCGCGCGCGCTCCAACGCCGGCACGACGTTGCCTTATTTAAATTAGCCCAGCCCCCCGCTACTTGTAGAATCGGCGTGAATCTCTTGCTCCGCCCCCCCGCTGTTCTGTGCGCACCGCGCCAAGCTGCTGGAGACCTGCAGGGAGCCGGAGAATATGCAAGTATTTTTTCGGTACACTTTCGAGCGCGAAAAACGGGTGTCCATTGGGCCCTTAGAGAGTTAAATTGAAGATAATTGTACTCAGAATATTGGGACAGGGAATATAAACAGGTGTTATCAAGTTATTTTTGGTAAATAGTTTTTATATATTGGAATTATTTTGTAAATCGTCTTTACAAAGTGAAGTTATTTACTGATATTGTTGGGGCCTATCAAACTGACTGGTATACAGCGTAGAGAGTGCAGAGAATGCAGAGTACACTGATGAGAGTATAGAGTGGAGAGATTATTAAAATTAGTGAAAGTAATTATCGATAATGATGGGGCCCATGCTTTCCCTGCCTTTAATTGCAACTGCTCACACATCGATTACTGAAAGGATGTGCAAAGTCCTTACACAAATCCACAAATCCACACGAGGCACATTCTGTGGACAAGGTCACTCCATGACCTGAACCTTTATTCACAGGACAGGAAGGGATGACCCTGCGTGGGACCTCCCTTTTTATATACCTGGGTGACCAGGTGAGTAGTGTCTCCCACAAGTTCACCCCCTGTGGTCAAGGTGTGCATTTCTTACGTATATACAGTGTTGTTACATAAAGGTTACATATATGATATCACCTCCCCCTAAACATCTTGTTGGGATCATAGGTTAAGTCTCTTGGATGGTCTGCACTCTCGCGTGGAGCGCTGCAGTTGGGGCTCTGGTTGTTGAGCCTTGGTATGCGTGTCTATCACCTGTGGTGGTTCCGGCCTGTCCGTGCATGCTGCTGAATGTTCTTGTTGCTCGTTCACTGGCGGTGGTGTGAATACCATCTCATGATCTTCCTCAGGTTCCTCAGTGTCCATGCTGAACCTTTTTTTCACTTGGTCCAGAAGCTTGCGGCATATCTGCCCATTGTTAAGTTTAACCACTATGACCCTATTCGCCTCTTTGTCTATTACAGTACCCTCGAGCCATTTGGGCCCCAAAGCATGATTGAGAACAAATACGGGGTCATCAATTTCTATACATCTCCCCCTTGAATTTCAGTCATGGTACTCGTTTTGGGACAGGCGCTAGCCCTCAACAATGTCGGACAGGACTGGATGAGGGACAACCGAGTTTTGAGTGTTCGTTTCATGAGTAGCTCCGCGGGCGGGACCCCCGCGAGCAAGTGCGGTCGGGACCTATAGGCCAGTAGGAGGCGTGATAGGCGGCATTGAAGGGAGGGTCCTTGAATCCGGAGCATGCCTGGCTTTATAATTTGGACCGCACGTTCCGCCTGGCCATTGGAGGCCGGCTTGAATGGTGCTGTCCTGACATGTTTAATGCCATTACCCGACATGAACTCCCGGAATTCGTAGCTTGTGAAACATGGGCCATTATCGCTAACAAGGATGTCTGGCAAGCCGTGTGTTGAAAAGACCGCGCGCAGACTCTCCACGGTGGTGGATGTCATGCACGAATTCAAAATGATGCACTCGATTCATTTCGAGTACACATCAACCACAATGAGAAACATTTTTCCCATGAACGGGCCCGCGTAGTCTATGTGAATACGTGACCATGGCCTGGTGGGTCAGGGCCACGGGCTGAGCGGGGCCTCCCTGGGGGCATTACCTAGCTGGGCACACATCGTGCACCTGCGAATACAGTGTTCTAGGTCTGAATCAATTCCCGGCCACCATACATGTGACCGGGCAATGGCCTTCATCAGCACGATGCCCGGGTGCTCGCTGTGGAGTTCCCTAACGAATGCTTCCCTGCCCCTCTGGGGCATGACTACCCGGCTGCCCCATAATAGGCAGTCAGCTTGGATGGAGAGCTCATCCATCCGTCTGTGAAACGGCCTGACTTCCTCAGGGCATGCTCAGTGTGTGGGTGCCCAATCCCCGGTCAGGACACATTTCTTAATCAAGGATAGGAGGGGATCTCTGTTGGTCCAGATTTTGATCTGGCGGGCTGTGATGGGGGAGCCTTCGCTGTCAAAGGCATTGACAGCCATGATCATCCCAGCTCTTTGCTCCGCTGCCCCCTCGGTGGTGGCCAGTGGAAGCCTGCTGAGTGCGTCAGCACAATTTTCAGTACCAGGGCGGTGCCGGATGGTGTAGTCATACGCAGCGAGCGTGAGAGCCCATCGCTGTATGCGAGCTGATGCGTTGGCATTGATAACATCCCTGCTCTCAGACAGCAAGGCTAACCGCTTGTGGTCCGTTTCTAATTCGAACCTCCTGCCAAAAAGATACTGATGCACCTTTCTCACCCCATAGACACATGCGAGTGCTTCCTTCTCAACCAACCCATAACCCCGTTCAGCTTGAGAGCGCGACCTGGAGGCATAAGCCACAGGTTGTAGTTGGCCCTCAGTGTTACCCTCCTGCAACATGCATCCAACCCCATAGGACGATGCATCACATGTCAGAACCAATTTCTTACGGGGGTCGTACAGGGTCAACAACTTATTTGAACAAAGTAGGTTCCGCCGACTTTAAAAGCCCGTTCCTCACAGTTCCCCCAAAACCAATCACAACCCTTACGCAGGAGCACGTGTAGCATCTCCAACAATGTGCTGAAGTTCGACAGAAAGTTCCCGAAAAAGTTCAAGAATCCCAGAAATGAACGCAACTCCGATGTGTTGCAGGGCCTGGGTGCTCGTTGAATCGCCTCCGTTTTGGATTCGGTCGGCTGAATCCCGTCTGCAGCAACCCTCCTGCCCAGAAACTCGACTTCGGGAGCCAAAAACACACACTTAGACTTCTTGAGTCGCAGGCCTACTCGGTCCAGTCAGCATAGCACCTCCTCCAGGTTGTGGAGGTGTTCCTCGGTGTTACGACCTGTGATGAGGGTGTCGTCCTGAAATACCATTGTTCCAGGGATGGATTTGAGCAGGCTTTCCATGTTTCTTTGAAAATTCGCGGCCGCTGATCGAATGCCAAACGGACACCTGTTGTAAACAAACAGTCCCTTGTGTATGGTGTTGGTGGTCAGTAGTTTCGATTTGTCAGCCAGTTCTTGGGTCATGTAGGCTGAGGTGAGGTCCAATTTGGTGAACGGCTGGCCGCCAGCCAGCGTGACAAAAAAGTCCTCCGCTCCCGGGAGCGGGTATTGGTCTTGTAGTACACCCGGTTGATAGTGGCCTTGTAGTCGTCACAGATCCTGACCGAGCCATCTGCTTTTAGGACGGGAACGATGGGGCTTGCCCAGTCGCTGAATTCAACGGGCGAGATGATGCCCTCTCTCAGCAACCGGCCCAACTCGTTCTCAATTTTCTCCCGCATCACATATGGCACAGCTCTGGCTTTGTGGTGCACTGGTCTGGCGTCCGGGGTGATGCGTATCACCACTTTGGTACCTTTGAACGTCCCGACGCCAGGCTGAAATAGTGACTCAAATTGCTGGAGGACCTGTGAGCATGAACTTCGCTCCACAGATGACATGGCGTGCACATCCCCCCCATTTCCAGTTGATTTCAGCTAACCGGCTCCTCCCCAACAGTGCGGGACCATTGCCCGGGACAATCCAGAGCGGCAGGCGGTTCACCGATCCATTGTGTGTGACCACCAACATTGCACTGCCTAGCTCTGAAATGATTTCTTTGGTGTACATCCGTAATTGCGTCTCAATGCGTTCTAGTTTGGGTCTGCTGGCTTTGAGTGGCCACAGCTTTTCAAATTGTTGAACACTCATGAGTGACTGGCTGGCCCATGTGTCCAGCTCCATGCGTACAGGGATGCCGTTTAATAGGACTTTCATCATCATGGATGGCATTTTGGTATATGAGTTGTCATGTTTGCCACATGAACCCGCTCAACTTCAGCGTCCATTGATTTGTCCCAAGTGTCATCCTGCCTTGCAGATCCCTCATCTGGTTCATCCATCTCGCATATTAGCCTGGTTACAGGCTTTCTGCACATTCTGGCTAAATGACCACTGAGGTTACAATTTCTGCAGACGAACTGTTGAAACCTGCAAGTCCTGGCAGCATGTCTGCCCCCACACCTCCAACATGAACTGAGATTCCCATTGTTGTGAACAAAAGAGCTGTTGCCAGGCATTCCTCGCTGATTGTCCCTTTGACAGCTCTTGAGCACCCTGTTAGTAGGTGTCAATGGCTCCATCCCAGGCCGCATTGCCCACTGGGGGGGGGGGGCGTAAATGTCCATTCAGCCTATCATTGTCTCTGTTGGAGATTAATCTTGGGTCTATTGTTGCCTGGGGTGTCTCGAACTGCCCTTGTCTGCCTGCGGGGCTCTAAGTCACATTTATGATATTGACTCCCTGATCAATTGGAGCTAGAATTGCGTGTGTATATTATCTTGGTTTCCTCCTCCCCCGCCATAAAAGTCTGAGCCATCAATGCCGCTGCTTCCAAGGTCAAGTCCTTGGTCTCAATTAGCTTTCTGAAAATCCCAAATTAACCGATGCCCTCAATAAAGAAATCCCTTAGCATCTCCCCACTGCAGGCATCCGTGAACTTACAAAGGCTGGCCAAGCGCCGGAGGTCCGCAATAAAATCTGGTATGCTCTGTCCTTCCCGACATCGGTGTGTATAGAATCTGTGTCGGGCCATGTGTATGCTGCTCGCTGGCTTGAGGTGCTCACCGATTAGTTTGCTGAGCTCTTCGAAGGTTTTGTCTGCCGGCTTCTCGGGTGCGAGCAGGTCTTTCATGAGCGCGTAAGCCTTAGGTCCACAGCTGGTCAGCAGATGAGTCCTTCGCTTGTCGGCCGCTGCATCTCCCAGCCAGTCCTTTGTGACAAAACTCTGCTGGAGCCTTTCAATGAAATCGTCTCTGTTCTCACCAACACAGTACTGTTCATCTGTGCTGCCGGTGGCCATTCTTGTGGGTCGATGATTCCCGTTTCTCGTCACCAATGTAAAGTCCTTACACAATACCACAAATCCACACGAGGCACATTCTGTGGACAAGGTCACTCTATGACCTGAACCTTTATTCACAGGACCAAGAAGTGATGACCCTGCATGGGACCTCCCTTTTTATATACCTGGGTGACCAGGTGAGGAGTGTCTCCCACAAGTTCACTCCCTGTGGGCAAGGTGTTCATTTCTTACGTATATACAGTATTGCAGTGTTGTTACACAAAGGTTACATACATGACAGGATCAATCGAAGAGGTGGCAGAGAAATGCGTAGACTGAGACGAAGACAGAGGAGGAGACCGGACAGCCAACGAAGGTACTTGGAAAAGCAATCTTACCTGAACTTGTCTGAAAATGCTTGTCTTAGGAGGCTGCGATTCTGGAAGGAGGTCATCGATGAGATATTTCAACTCGTCAAGGATGATCTGCAGTCTTGCAGCACCATCAGAACCACACTGTCCGTTGAGGTGAAGGTTACTGCTGCCCTAGTCTTTTACGCATCGGGATCTTTTCAGGCTTCAGCTGGCGACATCTGCTATATCAGCACGCTACACACTGCTGCATTCGACAGGTGACTGAAACCTTTCACGCTCGCAGGATGCACTTCATAAGCTTCCCAATGACCAGGGAGGCACAGACCGAGAGGGCTTTGGGTTTCTCGAGAATAGCAGACTTCCCCAAGGTGCAGGGAGCAATAGACTGCACGCACATTGCCCTGAAAGCACCCTTAAAGAACACAGAGGTGTTTCTTGACAGAAAGGGGTTCCACTCACTAAATGTGCAGCTTGTTGTCGACTACAATCAAACAATTTTAACAGTGAATGCTACATTTCTTGTCAGCATCCATGATGCGCACATCTTACGTGAAAGTGTTATTCCTAACCTGTTTGTCAATCAGCCAGAAGGTCACGGTTGGATGCTGGGGATAAAGGATATGGCCTTGACAGTTGGCTGATGACCCCTCTGTGTAATCCTGTCACTGAAGCACAGAAACGGTACAATGAAAGTCACATAGCGACTCGCAACATCATTGAAAAGACAATTGGGGTCCTAAAGCAGCGCTTCAGATGCCTGGATCATTCTGGAGGCAGCCTGCAGTACCACCCTGATCAGGGAGCAGAGTTTATTGTGGTGTGTTGCATGCTGCATAACCTAGCTATAAAGAGAGGACAAATAATGCCAGATTATGCTGCAGGTCCACCTCCAGAAGATGAGACAGAAGAGGCAGCTGGCGAGGATGAAGAGGAGGAACAGGCGGGAGAGGACGTGGGCGAGGACATAGGGGAGCTTAATCAGCATGGCAATCTAGCACCGGTACCACCACACCTTTCCCGAAGACCAGTAGCCACGGCCGCTAAGCTTTTGCGTCAGCAGCTCATTAATGAACACTTTGCATGAGCTATTAATTGTGGATATTCAAATGTTCAATTACGGTTAGGGTTAATCAAAAGTTTCATTTGCGTGGGATTTCCTTGTTGTCTTTCCTGCACTGGCCTATCATCTGAATTAGTTTAAGTAAAGTTTAAAGTGCTGGCAAAGTAAAAGTATTGGTAGAATGACATAATAAACAAACAAATATGCATGAAAAACTGTACGTTTGAAAACTAATGTAACTAAGAGAGAAGGCACAAAAGTTGTTGAATAATTTTTTTTTATTAACAAAAATAGAATTTTTTTTAAGAACTAATGACCAACACCCTCCCTCCAACCCCCCGCACCCCGCACCAACCCACCCTTCCCTCAAATCCCCAAAATGTTACAATATGAAGAAATTGAACATTTAAGTAATAACAACAAGTGAACATTTAAGTAACAATAACATTTATGGAACTATTGAAAAACACTCCCCCTTCCCCACCTACGGCCACGTTTCCTCCAGATCCTGTCCCACCCCGTGTTCGCACACCACCCGCCTGTTTTGGTCTACGCAGACCGACACGAACATGTTGTGCAGTTTGTGACGGCAAGACTTCCTGCCGTGGTGGAGGTGACGGAGTGGAAGCAGAAGCCTCGGGCTCCGCTTCGGAGTCAGGAGGAACTGTGTCCTCCGTGCTTGCTTGCATGCTTGGGGTCTCGCTGCGAGTGGACACAACACCTTGGGGTGCAGCGCCGTGTCCAGCCAGCAACGCATGCCGAAGGGCATTTGTTGCGGCTGTCTGCTCCCTAATCGCCTCCAATGTCTCCCGAGCAGCCTGTGACTGCTCAGAAGACCAGCTGGAGAAGCGCGTGCAGAACTCGCTCCAGGTTGTGGAGAACTGGCTCCAATTTGATGAGAAACCTGCGAACCCCTGGATAGGGTCGCTACCATCTCCCTGCACAGGGATAGTAAGCTCTCCGTCTGGTCCTCCGTGGTAGGCGATTGCATAGCACGCTGACAGACCTCCATGGGGTCGGCGTGTGCAATGTCATGCGCCTTGGTGTCATCACCTGCACACCGCTTGGTCCCGGTGCCTCATCCATCTCAAAAGAGATGGCCGCAGGTTGTGCCCCCCCGCCCCCCCCCCCCTCAAAAAAAATCTCCTTCTTCTTCTTCTTCCTCCTCCTCCTCCTGTTCATGCACAGCAGCAGGAGTCTGCAGTGGCTCCTCCTCTGGCTCTTCCTCCTGCGAAGTTCCAGAAGGTTCAGTGGACGTGCTCCATGGACACTTGTTGACCTTTGAAAGACAAATGAAATTTATAAACAATGTTTGACAATTCAAATCAATATATCTCAATTTTTCAAGAACTCAAAACATTACAATGCTTTCCATTACCCTATATGCACAAGCGATCACCAGGTCTAACATGACCTCATTCATCTACATCAATAATACATCTCAATTATATATGAAATTACATTATAGTTGCATAACATTATATGTGTAACTAAGATATATGTAGTATTTACTATTGATTCACACAATGCACAGTTCTCATTACTCGCGTGACTCAAGGGTGGGTTTGGCCACACCACGGGTTGTGACCGAACGGCTTTCTGGCCCCACCAAGGCCACCGCAAGCTCCTTGTAAGCACTTAAAGACTGCAGCATGGCAGAGCCCCCGCCCGTCCTGCCTTGCTCGCGGTGTCTGATAAATATCTTCTTCTGTAAATGATAAGATAACATTGCATGGCATAAGCAAATGGATTTGGCAATAAACATTTAAGACTGACAGATTTAATTAAAAATTTGTACTACATTGCATAGGATTAAAATATTTCATACTATAACATTTATATTGGGGTGCATAAATTTATTCAGAATTTAGTTATATTTAAAAATTACAAAATAACATTGCAGATTCTAGTTACAATTTCCATACATCATTAAATAATACATATGGATGATTTCAAATATAAATTTCAACTTACTCTGGTAGCCGCCAGTAGACTGTTCCATCTTTTGCGGCACTGATCCAGTGTCCACACTTCATTTGATGCCGATGTTACCACGTCGGCAATCTCTGCCCAAATCCTCCGATATGCACGGGGTGGAAGTTTCCCATGCCCACCCTGTGTCAGATCCTCCCACCTCATGCTGACTATATTCACGAGGGCCTCATTGGCCTCCTCACTGAAGGGCTTGGCCCTTCGCCTTTCCATTGATCCCTCCATTTTCAAAATACGGGTAATATTATCATCGAAATTCAAAACAATCCAGTAACTGCTTTCTCCTTTCTCTTTTCTCCTCTCTCCTCTCTCTATCACCACGATCCTCACAGAGCTTCAGAACATGTGTGACAACCCCTGACCTCTCAAAACGCGGCAAAGTAAATCAACCTAAAAAAAATTAAGCTACACATGCGCAGTATAGCGTTGTTAGGGAAGCTTTTTTTTTTCATTCACATCTGTTTTCTTTGGGCAATCGTGAGATCAACGAAAAATCAGAAAGCCCATTTGAAATCGCCGGGGCAAGGCCGAGTGGAAAATCGCAAAAAAAAAGGGCCTTGTGCCGGCAATCAGCACGGGCGATACGTCCCACATTGCTGGAATAAGGCCCATTATTTGGAGCCTTAGCCACCGAGCGAAAAGCCTAGCCCATAGGTTTTAAGGAGGAAAGAGAGGTGGAGGGGTTTAGGGAGGGAGTTCCAGAGCTTGGGGCCCAGGCAGCTGAAGGCACAGCCACTAATGGTTGAGCAGTTATAATCAGGGCTGCTTAAGAGGGCAAAATTTAAGGAGCACAGAGAGAGAGGGGGAGAGAGAGAGAGGGGGAGGAGGGGGAGAGAGAGAGGGGGAGGAGGGGGAAAGAGAGAGAGAGAGAGAAGGGGAGGAGGGGGGAGAGGGAGAGAGAGAGAGAGAGAGGGAGGGGGAGGAGGGGGGAGAGGGAGAGTGGGAAGGAGGGGGAGAGAGAGAGAGAGGGAAGGAGGGGGGAGAGAGAAGGGGAGGAGGGGGGAGAGGGAGAGAGAGAGAGAGAGAGAGAGGGGGAGGAGGGGGGAGAGAGAGAGAGGGGGAGGAGGGGGGCGAGAGAGAGAAGGGTAGGAGGGGGGAGAGAGAGAGGGAGGGAGGAGGGTGGAGTGGGAGGAGGGGGGAGAAAGCGAGAAAGAGAGGGGGAGGAGGGAGAGGGGGAGGAGGGGAGAGAGAGAGAGCGAGAGGGGGGGGAGGAGAGGAGAGGAGAGAGAGAGAGAGAGAGAGAGAGAGAGAGAGAGAGAGAGAGTGGGGGGAGGAGGGGAGAGAGAGAGAGAGAGAAGAGAGAGAGAGAGAGAGAGGGGGAGGAGAGGAGAGAGAGAGAGAAAGAGAGAGAGAGAGAGAGAGAGAGAGGGGGTAGGAGGGGGGGAGAGAGAGAAAGAGGGGGAGGGGAGAGAGAGAGAGAGAGGGGGAAGTGGGGGAAGAGAGAGAGAGGAGGGAAGGGAGGGAGAAAGCGGGGAGGGAGAGTGTCATGTATGTAACCAGCATAATACTGTAACTCTCATACAATTGTAACCCTCATGTAACTACATACTCACTAGAAATGCACACCTTGACCACAGGGGTGTACTTGTGGGAGACACTCCTTACCTGGAGATTCAGGTATCTAAGAGGATGTCCCTTGCAGGGCCAGCACTCCTTGGTCCCGGTAATAAAGGTGAAGGTCACAGAGTGACTGTGTCTGCTGTATTTGCCATGTGTGATTATGTTTAAGAGTTAAGGACTCAACACCTGGCGATGGGAATCACTGAACCCAGAGGATGGCCACCGGTCGCCCAGAGGAACGTTACTTTGTGGGTGAAGACTGGGACGATTTTGTGGAGAGACTCCAGTGGACCTTTGTCACGAAGGATTGGCTGGGAGAGGATGTGGCTGACAAGCGGAGGGCGCATCTACTAACAAGCTGCGAGACAAAAACTTATGCGCTGATGAAGGACCTGCTCGCACCCCAAAAAGCGGCCGACAAGTCTTTTGAAGAGCTCAGCCAGCTGATCAGCGAACACTTAAAACCGGCGAGCAGCATACACATGGCCCGGCACCGGTTCTACACACACCGACGTCGGGAAGGGCAAAACATCTTAGACTTCGTGGCAGACTTGCGGCGCTTGGCCAGCCTCTGCAAGTTCTCAGACGCCTGCAGCAGGGAGATGTTAAGAGATTTTTTCATTGAGGACATTTGCCATGCCGGGATCTTCAGGAAGCTCATAGAACTCTAGAAGGGGCAGCATTGATAGCTCAAACTTTCACAGCGGGGTGAGAAGAGACCAAGCTAATTTACGCGAGTAGTCCTGGGTCCAACGTGGGGACGGACCAAGGAATTAACGTGATAAACGCGGCTCAAGATCTTGCAGTCAGGCAAAGGCATTTTGAAACTGCAGCAGTCAGATAAAGGCATTTTGTAACTGCCCAAACTGAAACCGACAGTAAGGTAGGCCCCCCGGCAGGGACAATGGAGAGGGGAACGGCAATTCACGCCCTCAAGGGGACCATTAACACCCACCATCACAGTGTTTAGAAACAACCAAGGGAACAATCAGAGAGGAATGCCTGCTAACAGTCCTTTTGTGAACAACGATCTCAGCCAATGCTGGAGATGCGGGGGCAGACATTATGTGAAATGCTGCAAATTCCAGCAGTTCATCTGTAGGAATTGTAATGCCAGAGGACATTTGGCTAGGGTTTGCAAACAGCCGGTAGCGAGGCTAATCTATGAAATAGAGGAATCAGACAAGGGGCTTGCAGTGCAGGACACTGCCTGGGGTAAAGCCATGGATGCTGAAGTTCAGCAGGTTCATGTGGCTGACGTCCGCAGCTCATACACCAAAACGCTACCCATAATGATGAAAGTTTTATTGAATGACATCCCGGTGCGCATGGAGTTAGACACGGGAGCTAGCCAGTCCCTCATGAGTGCACAACAATTTGAGAAACTATGGCCACACACAGCTGGCAGGCCCAAACTGGAACGAATTAATACGCAGCTACGGACATACACCCAAGAGATCATTCCAGTGATAGGCAGTACAAATGTGGTGGTAACACACAATGGGTCACAGAACCGGCTGCCACTCTGGATTGTTCCGGGAAATGGCCCCGCACTTTTGGGAAGGAACTGGCTAGCTGAGATGAACTGGAAATGGGGGGATGTGCACACCATTTCATCTGTGGAGCGAAGCTCATGCTCACAGGTACTACAAAAATTCGGGTCACTGTTTCAACCCAGTATCAGAACGTTGAAGGGCACAAAAGTAAGTATACGCATCACCCCGGACGCCAGACCAGTGCACCACAAAGCCAGAGCGGTGCCGTACGTGATGCGTGAGAAAATAGAGAGTGAACTGGACAGGCTGCTCAAAGAGGGCATAATTTTGCCCGTTGAATTCAGCGACTGGGCAAGTCCCATTGTTCCTGTCCTTAAAGCGGACGGCTCGGTTAGGATCTGCGGTGACTACAAAGCCACCATCAACCGGGTGTCCCTGCAGGACCAATAACCGCTCCCGAGGGCGGAGGATTTTTTTGCCACGTTGGCAGGTGGCAAGCTGTTCACTACATTGGACTTCCCTTCGGCCTACATGACTCAGGAACTGGCTGAAGAATCCAAGCTTCTGACCACCATCACGACGCCCAAGGGTTTATTCATCTACAACAGGTGTCCTTTTGGCATCCGTTCGGCGGTTGCCATCTTTCAGAGAAACATGGAAAGCTTGCTGAAATCCATTCCCGGCACAATCGTATTCCAGGACGACATCCTAATAACGGGTCGAGACACCAAGGAACACCTCCACAACCTGGAGGAGGTGCAACGCCAACTGGACCGGGTAGGCCTGCGGCTGAAGAAGGCCAAGTGTGTGTTTTTGGCTGCAGAGGTTGAGTTTTTGGGCAGGAGGGTTGCCGCAGATGGGATCCAGCCTACCGAATCCAAAACTGAGGCGATCCGTCGTGCGCCCCGGCCCGGCAACACATCGGAGTTGCGATCATTCCTGGGACTTTTGAACTATTTCGGGAACTTCCTGCCGAACTTAAGCACATTGTTGGAGCCGTTACATGTGCTCCTGCGCTAGGGTTGTGAATGGTTTTGGGGGGACTGTCAAGAATGGGTTTTCAACAGGGCGCGGAGCCTGCTTTGTTCTAACAAACTGTTAACGTTGTATGACCCCTGTAAAAAAAACTAGTTTTAACATGCGATGCATCATCATACGGGGTTGGGTGTGTGTTACAGCAGGGTAATGGAGACGGCCAACTCCAACTGGTGGCTTATGCCTCCAGGTCGCTCTCCCAGGCAGAGCGTGGGTACGGCATGGTTGAAAAGGAAGCACTCGCTTGCGTTTATGGTATGAAAAAAAATGCACCAATACCTTTTCGGCAGACTGTTCGAGTTAGAAACGGACCACAAGCCATTAACTTCACTGTTGTCCGACAGCAAGGCGGTCAATGCAAATGTGTCAGCTTGCATACAGCGATGGGCTCTCATGCTGGCTGCATATGACTACACCATATGGCACTGGCCAGCCACCGAAAACTGCGCTGACGCGCTCAGCAGGCTTCCCCTGGCTACCACCGAGGGGGCGGCAGAGCAAAGCGCTGAGATGGTCATGGCCATTGAGGCTTTTGACACCGCAGGCTCCCCCATCACAGCCCACCAGATCAAACTCTGGATCAACAAGGACCCCCTTCTATCCATGATAAAAAGTGTGTCCTGATGGGGGATTGGGCGCCCACGCACGGGGCGTGCCCCGAGGAGGTCAGACCGTTTCAGAGACGGATGGATGAGCTCTCCATCCAAGCCGACTGCCTGCTATGGGGCAGCCGAGTTGTCATGCCCCAGATGGGGAGGGAAGCATTCATCAGGGAAGTCCACATCGAGCACCCTGGCATCATGTTAACGAAGGTCATTGCCCGGTCACATGTATGGTGGCCGGGGATTCACTCAGACCTGGAACACTGGGTTTGCAGGTGCACGACGTGTGCCCCGCTGGGCAACGCCCCCAGGGAGGCCCCGTTCAGCCTGTGGCCCTGACCCACCAAACCTTGGTCATGCATTCACGTGGACTATGCGGGCCTGTTCATGGGAAAAATGTTCTTGATAATTGTCGATGCATACTCGAAATGGATCGAGTGGATCATATTAAACTTGTGCACGACATCCATCACCGTGGGGCCACGGCTTACCAGACATTCTGGTCAGCGACAATGGCCCGTGTTTCACCAGCCATGAATTCCTGGAGTTTATGTCGGGTAATGGCATCAAACATGTCCGGACGGTGCTGTTCAAGCTGGCTTCTAATGGCCAGCTGGAATGTGCAGTCCACGTCATAAAGCAAGGCATGCTCCCCATCCAAGGACCCTCTCTGCAGTACCTCCCATCGCGCCTCCTGCTGGCGGGGAGGGGGGTGAGAGAGGGAGGGAGGGGAGGGGAGGGGAGAGAGAGAGAGAGAGAGAGGGAGGGGAGGGGGGAGAGAGAGGGAGGGGAGGGGGGAGAGAGGGGGAGGGGATGGGAGGGGGGAGAGAGGGAGGGGAGGAGAGGAGAGAGAGGGAGGGGAAGAGAGGAGAGAGGGAGGGGAGGGGGAGAGAGAGGGATGAGAGAGAGAGAGAGAGAGAGAGAGAGAGGAGAGGGAGGGGAGGGAGAAAGAGGGAGGGAGGGGAGGGGGAGTGGAGAGGGAGGGAGGGGAGGGGGAGGGAGGGAGGGGAGGGGGGAGAGAGGGGGACATTAGCTTGGATGATGTGGAATCTATATGGGTGGAGCTGCAGAACACCAAAGTGCAAAAAAAACATTAGTGGGAGTTGTGTACAGACCTCCAAACAGTAGTAGTGATGTTGGGGAGGGCATCAAACAGGAAATTAGGGGTGCATGCAATACAGGTGCAACAGTTATCATGGGTGACTTTAATATGCATATAGATTGGGCTAACCAAACTGGAAGCAATACGGTGGAGGAGGATTTCCTGGAGTGCATAAGGTATGGTTTTCAAGACCAATATGTTGAGGAACCAACTAGGGGCGAGGCCATCTTAGACTGGGTGTTGTGTAATGAGAGATTATTAATTAGCAATCTCGTTGTGAGAGGCCCCTTGGGGAAGAGTGACCATAATATGGTGGAATTCTACATTAGGATGGAGAATGAAACAGTTAATTCAGAGACCATGGTCCAGAACTTAAAGAAGGGTCACTTTGAAGGTATGAGGTGTGAATTGGCTAGGATAGATTGGCAAATGATACTGAAGCGTTGACAGTGGATGGGCAATGGCAGACATTTAGAGACCGCATGGATGAACCAAAACAATTGTACATTCCTGTCTGGCATAAAAATAAAAAAGGGAAGGTGGCTCAACAGTGGCTATCAAGGGAAATCAGGGATAGTATTAAAGCCAAGGAAGTGGCATACAAATTGGCCAGAAATAGCAGCGAATCAGGGGACTGGGAGAAATTTAGAACTCAGCAGAGGAGGACAAAGGGTTTGATTAGGGCAGGGAAAATAGAGTACGAGAGGAAGCTTGCAGGGAACATTAAGACGGACTGCAAAAGTTTCTATAGATATGTAAAGAGAAAAAGGTTCATAAAGACAAACATAGGTCCCCTGCAGTCAGAATCAGGGGAAGTCATAACGGGGAACAAAGAAATGGCAGACCAATTGAACAAGTACTTTGGTTCGGTATTCACTAAGGAGGACACAAACAACCGTCCGGATATAAAAGGGGTCAGGGGGTCTCGTAAGAAGGAGGAACTGAGGGAAATCGTTATCAGTCAGGAAATTGTGTTGGGGAAATTGATGGGATTCAAGGCCGATAAATCCCCAGGGCCTGATGGACTGCATCCCAGAGTACTTAAGGAGGTGGCCTTGGAAATAGCAGATGCATTGACAGTCATTTTCCAACATTCCATAGACTCTGGATCAGTTCCTATCGAGTGGAGGGTAGCCAATGTAACCCCACTTTTTAAAAAAGGAGGGAGAGAGAAAACAGGGAATTACAGCCCGGTCAGCCTGACATCGGTTGTGGGTAAAATGATGGAATCAATTATTAAGGATGTCATAGGAGCGCATTTGGAAAGAGGTGACATGATCAGTCCAAGTCAGCATGGATTTGTGAAAGGGAAATCATGCTTGACAAATCTTCTGGAATTTTTTGAGGATGTTTCCAGTAGAGTGGATAGGGGAGAACCAGTTGATGTGGTGTATTTGGACTTTCAGAAGGCTTTCGACAAGGTCCCACACAAGAGATTAACGTGCAAAGTTAAAGCACATGGGATTGGGGGTAGTGTGCTGACGTGGATTGAGAACTGGTTGTCAGACAGGAAGCAAAGAGTAGAAGGAAATGGATACTTTTCAGAATGGCAGGCAGTGACTAGTGGGGTACCGCAAGGTTCTGTGCTGGGGCCCCAACTTTTTACATTGTACATTAATGATTTGGACGAGGGGATTAAATGTAGTATCTCCAAATTTGCGGATGACACTAAGTTGGGTGGCAGTGTGAGCTGCGAGGAGGATGCTACGAGGCTGCAGAGTGACTTGGATAGGTTAGGTGAGTGGGCAAATGCATGGCAGATGAAGTATAATGTGGATAAATGTGAGGTTATCCACTTTGGTGGTAAAAACAGAGACAGACTATTATCTGAATGGTGACAGTTTAGGAAAAGGGGAGGTGTAACGAGACCTGGGTGTCATGGTACATCAGTCATTGAAGATTGGCATGCAGGTACAGCAGGCAGTTAAGAAAGCAAATGGCATGTTGGCCTTCATAGCGAGGGGATTTGAGTACAAGGGCAGAGAGGTGTTACTACAGTTGTACAGGGCCTTGGTGAGGCCACACCTGGAGTATTGTGTACAGTTTTGGTCTCCTAACTTGAGGAAAGACATTCTTGCTATTGAGAGAGTGCAGCGAACGTTCACCAGACTGGGAGGGCGGGACTGACATATCAAGAAAGACTGAATCAACTGGGCTTGTATTCACTGGAGTTCAGAAGAATGAGAGGGGATCTCATAGAAACATTTAAAATTCTGACGGGTTTAGACATGTTAGATGCAGGAAGAATGTTCCCAATGTTGGGGAAGTCTAGAACCAGGGGTCACAGTCTAAGGATAAGGGGTAAGCCATTTAGGACCGAGATGAGGAGAAACTTCTTCACTCAGAGAGTGGTGAACCTGTGGAATTCTCTGCCACAGAAAGTTGTTGATGCCAATTCACTAAATATATTCAAAAAGGAGTTAGATGTAGTCCTTACTACTAGAGGGATCAAGGGGTATGGCGAGAAGGCAGGAATGGGGTACTGAGGTTGCATGTTCAGCCATGAACTCATTGAATGGCGGTGCAGGCTCGAAGGGCTGAATGGCCTACTCCTGCACCTATTTTCTATGATTCTATGTTTCTACTCTTTAGTTTATATTTCCTCCTCATTCTACCAAAATATATTACTTCACATTTTTCTGAGTTGAATTTAATCTGCCTGTTTATGTCCTCTTGAAATCTATCACGATCCTCCTCACTGTTCACTATGCTTTGAACTTTTGTGTCATCTACAAATTTTGAGATTGTGCCCTGTACACCCACATCCAAGTCACTAATATATATCAAGAAAAGTAGTGCTCGTAGAACCGACCCCTGGGGAACAGCACTGTGTACCTTCCTCCAGTCTGAAAAACAACCGTTCACCACTACTCTCTCTTTCCTGTCACTTTGCCAATTTTGTATTCCTTCCTGCCACTGTTACTTTTATTCCATGGGCTTCAACTTTGCTGGCAAGCCTATTATGTGGCACTTTGTCCTTTTGGAAATCCGTGTGCACCACTCAACCGAATTGCCCTCATCAACCCCCTCTATTACCTCATCAAAAAACTTGATCAAATTGGTTAAACGTGATTTGGCATTAACAAATCCGTGCTGGCTTTCCTTAATTAATCCACGCTTGTCCAAGTGACTGTTAATTTTGTCTCTGCTTATTGTTTTAAAAGCTTCCCCACTACCAAGGTTAAACTGACTCGCTTGTAATTGCTGGGTTTGTCTTGACATCTTTTTTGAACAAGGGTGTAACATTTGCAATTGTCCAGTCCTCCGGCACCACCCCCATTTCTAAGGAGGATTGGAAGATTATTCCAATACCTCCGCAATTTCTTCCTTCACGTCCCTCAGTGTCCTAGGATGCATCCCATCTGTTCCTGGTGACTTACCTACTTTAAGTACAGCCAGCCTTTCTAATACCATTTTATCAATTTTTATCAGTATCTCCTCTACCTCCTCCTCCATTTTGTCTATGGTAGCATCTTCTTCCTTGATGAAGACAGATACTCATTTTGCACCTCAGCCATACCTCTGCCCCCATGCAAAGGTCTCCTTTTTGGTCCCTAATTGACCCCACCCCCCATCTTACTGACCGTTTACTATTTATATGCCTACAGAAGACTTTTGGATTACCTTTTATGTTGGCTGCCATTCTATTCTCATACCCTCTCTTTGCCCCCTTACTTTCTTTTTCACTTCTCTGAACTTTCTATATTTAGAATCTTTGAATCCAAGTCCTGGGGTGATGCTGGTGGCACTGATCGTATCAGCCACCTCTGTCCAGGTCTTTCACCTCAAGTAGCTGCACCTTGACTCTGAACACATCATAATTATAAAATCATTGAATTTTACAACACGGAAGGGTACTGACCGTTCGGCCCATTGTATCTATGCTGACCAGAGCAAAACTTGGTAGATAGTACTTGCAGCACAGAAACAGGTCATTCAGGCCAACAGGTCTTGAAAGAGGGAATAGTTCAGGTACATTCTCATTAGGGGGAAAGATAGAGCTACTAAAGCCAGAGTTCCCTGGATGATGAAAGAGATAGACAATAAGATGAAGCAGAAAAAGAGCGCGTATGACAGTTGTCAGGTCGAGAATACATCTAAGAATCAGGCTAAATCCTTATATCTTTGAGAAGCTGGTGTTGTTCTCCTTAGACCAGAAAATAGTGGAAAGAGATTTGATGGAGGTGTTCAAAATAATGAGGAGTCTGGACAGAGTAGATAGAGTAGCTTGGGAGGGGTGAAGTGTTTGATGCTACATCCTCTGAGAGATCATCCTCCGAGATCCAACTGTTCTTCTGCAGAAGCGTCTTACTATTAAGAAGGAAGAGAAAAGGGAGAAGAGAAACAAATAAGCTCTCAGCATAATATGGTAGGGGTAGGGAAAGCACATGACTAATATCAATATTAGATGTGGTAAATTTTCACATTCACCATGAGCTGTAATCTAGTTGAAGAGATTGAACGCACCCAATTTTCATTTCTTTGATTTCACATTGCCCATACTATGAAGATGCTAATTTATTCCAGTATCTTTGTGGATTCCCTCATTTTGGATATGACCTATTTAGTCATATATGGAAGTTGAACGACATTGAAAGAATGAGGAACATGTTTCGTAGGCAGGTAATTTAATACTGCTTATTGAAGAGTCTTTAGTATTTGAATGGAAGCCTTCGTCACCAGCCACATCCATGTTATTTGGCCTCATTCTATCCCTTTTGGATACATATGTTTGGACAACATTTTTGTTAACATTATTCTTGAATACAGCATATGTGAGTTTCTTTCTTCTGCGAAATGAGTATAGGAAGGATTAAGGGATTTATGTGTTATATGGAATTTGTAGCAAAGGGTTTCAATGAGCAGCATTATCATATCGCTGATTTTAAATTGTCTCAATGATTGGGTCACATGAAAAATGTGATGTCCGGAATTTGCTGTATGTAATAACGGCGAGCTAACTCCTCTCTCTCCCCTCCACCCGACCTCACCCACCCGACCTCACCCACCTCACCCCTCCTCCTCCCTCCCCCCACCCACCCCACCCCTCCTCCTTTCCATCTCCCATCCCTCCTCCTTCTCCTCCCCATCTCCCACCCCTCCTCCTCCCCTCTCCCACCCTCCACCGCCCACCCCTCCTCCCCATCTCCCACCCCTCCTCCTCTCCCACCCCTCCTCCCCTCTCCCACCCCCCTCCTCCTCCCCTCTCCCACCTCACCCTCCCCTCCTCCTCCCTCCCCCACCCCACCCCTCTTGCTCCCCTCTCCCACCCCTCCTGCTCCCCTCTCCCACCTCACCTCTCCCCCTCCGCTTTCCCACCTCACCGCTCCCTCCTCCCTCACCTCTCCCTCCTCCCTCACCTCTCTCTCCCCTCCCCCACCTCACCTCTCTCTCCTCCCCCCTCCCCCACTTCACCTCTCTCTCCTGCCCTCTCCCCCACCTCACCTCTCTCTCCTCCCCCTCCCGCACCTCACCTCTCCCTCCTCCTCCACCTCATCTCTCTCTCCTCCTCCCCACCTCATCTCTCTCTCCTCCTTCCCCACCTCACCTCTCTCTCCTCCTCCCCCACCTCACCTCTCTCTCCTCCTCCTCCCCCACCTCACCTCTCTCTCCTCCTCCTCCCCCACCTCACCTCTCTCTCCTCCTCCTCCTCCCTCACCCCTCCTCCACCTCACCTCTCTCTCCTCCCCGCCGCACACGCCTCCCACGCACACATCCCTCCCACACACGCATTCGCCTTTCCCCCCCCCCACACTCATGCCAACCCCCACACACTCATTTGCCCCTCCCACACTCATTCCCCCACCCCCCACACTCATTCCCCCCCCCCCACACACTCATTTCCCCCCCCACACTCAGGCTCCCCCCACACTCATTTCCCTCCCCACACACACATTTCTCCCCTCCCACACTCATTCTCCCACCCCCCCACACTCATTTCACTTCCCACCCCTTCCCACACTCATTTCCCCCCCCCCACAGGATTCTTTAAGTCTGCATCTTTGTCCTCTTCAGCAGAGCTGGGCTGTGTTTTTTCACTCTCGTGCTGTCCTATGTCGATGCTCCAGGTGCTACTCACTTGTGCTCAGTGAATTATCCAATGCAAGATCCTCGAACTCACTATCCATACCATGTGGAATGTCAATTTCTATGCTGGTACTTAGAGTAACAGTGCCTCTTTGGGAGGGTTCTCTCCATCAGCCTGTCGGCATTCACATGATCAGCCTCCTCTTTGCAGGCCTGTTGGCTGAGTTGTCGGGACGTGTGCCTGTCATCCAAAGAATCAAGGTCCTTTTTCCTGGACCTGATATGCTCCACTAACATCTTTAGTTGCCGTATCAAGGTGCTGGATTTTGCAGGGAGTCAGCGGGCGCAATCGGTGGCGGAGTCGGTTGGGAAAGTATTTTTTCCCCCAGTGGGTCCGGACCCCACTATGAACCCGTCGCCACGTGCCTTTATCAAATTTCAGGTCTGTCGGCGCTGAGCAGACTCAACACTCAGCGGCGGGGGAAGCCAATTAAAATTATCAGTGGCTTGTTTACAGCCACTTATCAATGGTTTTTTTCCCAGTTTTTTGGATTTGGCAGGTCGCCCACCACTTTCCCTCTGTGCCTAGATCTCGTCTGTGAAGCTGAGGCGGGAGATCAATGGTCATTAAATTAGCTGATGGGTTGACAGATTCAAATGTCAAGTTAAAGCTCCCAGCTGATCAAAATAACCACTACCTTCTCCAAACTGCATATCCACTTCACATTCAGGTTTACACAAGTCTCCATCCAGTCTGACCTCATTACCTCTCCCACCATTTACAGATTGCTTCTGTCATCTCTACTTTACTAACCATCCTTTTCAGAATGGCAGGCAGTGACTAGTGGGGTGCCGCAGGGCTCAGTGCTGAGACCCCAGCTATTTACAATATACATCAATGATTTAGAGGAAGGAATTGAGAGTAATATCTCCAAGTTTGCAGATGACACTAAGCTGGGTGGTAGTGTGAGCTGTGAAGAGGATGCTAAGAGGCTGCAGGGTGACTTGGACAGGTTAGGTTAATGGGCAAATGCATGGCAGATGCAGTATAATGCGGATAAATCTGAGGTTATTCACTTTGGTGGCAAAAACATGAAGGCAAAATATTATGTGAATGGCGGCAGATTAGGAAAAGGGAAGATGCAACGAGACCTGGGTGTTATGGTACATCAGTCATTGAAGGTTGCATGCAGGTACAGCAGGTGGTGAAGAAGGCAAATGGCATGTTGGCCTTCATAGCTAGGGGATTTGAGTATAGGAGCAGGGAGATCTTACTGCAGTTGTATAGGGCCTTGGTGAGGCCTCACCTGGAATAATCTGAGGAAGGACGTTCTTGTTATTGAGGGAGTGCAGCGAAGGTTCACCAGACTGATTCCCGGAATGGCAGGACTGACATATGAGAAGAGACTGGATCGACTGGGTCTGTATTCACTGGAGTTTAGAAGAATGAGAGGGGATCGCATAGAAACATATAAAATTCTGACGGGACTGGACAGGTTCGATGCAGTAAGAATGTTCCTGATGTTGGGGGAGTCCAAAACCAGGGGTCACAGTCTAAGGGGTAAGCCATTTACGACCAACCTGAGGAGAAACTTCTTCACTCAGAGTTGTTAACCTGTGGCACACTCTACCGCAGAGAGTTGTTGATGCAAGTTCATTAGATATATTGAAGAGGGAGTTAGATATGGCCCTTACAGCTAAAGGGATCAAGGGGTATGGAGAGAAAGCAGGAAAGGGGTACTGAGGTGAATGATCAGCCATGATCCTATTGAATGGTGGTGCAGGCTCGAAGGGCCGAATAGACTATTCCTGCACCTATTTTCTATGTTTCTATTCCATCAGCATGGGTGCCCTTGAAATTGTCTCACCTTGGTCCTCAGAATCCCACCATGATCAGCTCCAACACCAACAGCACCAGACACACCAGCAGCAAGAACAACAACACCAACCTTCTCCGCAATCAACTGATACAAGGGCATCAACACCAAAGCACATTGCTGCTCGGGAAGCCAGGGATGGTCTCACCCTGGCCAGATTTACTTCACTTGATGCTGTACACCCTTGCTGCCACATGATATGCCAGGTTTGCACCACCCCACACTGACACATAAAGCATCCCTACAATACCCAAGCCATTCCTTTAGCACTCAGAAACATTGCGGGGGGTACCGTTATGTCTCACCATTCACTGCAACACATTAAGCCACTTTCAAAGCTGCACACAACTCTTTCCAAGAAGGCAAGTATTGAAACTAAAGATTTCAATGTTTGACACCCACAGTAATAGAAACTTTACATGACTATTGCATAAAACGTCCAAGTGCCTACGCTTGTGTGTTGTTAATTGGTATGATTACACTAGAATGAGGGCGAGTGTGAGGGGTAGCTAGTGAGATGGGGATGTGATAATATCGATAGAGCGGGTCGTATTTACTGAGGCGTACGAAAGCATGGGACTTACGCTAAACATCAGTAAGACAAAGGTCGGCCACCAGCCTGTCCTCGCCGCACAGCACTACCCCCCCCAGTCAACAAGATCTACGGCATGGCCCTGGACAACTTCCCCTATCTCAGAAGCCTCCTACCAACAAGAGCAGGCATTGACGACTAGACCAGGCCCTCAAAACTGCCACCAAGCTCATAGTCTACTGGGCTGTAGTAATACCCACCCTCCTGTAAGGATCAGAAACATGGACCATGTACAGTAGACACCTCAAGTCACTGGAGAAATACCACCAACGATGTCTCCGCAAGATCCTACAAATCCCCTGGGAGGACAGATGCACCAACGTTAGCATCCTCGACCAGGCCAACATCCCCAGCATTGAAGCACTGAACACACTTGATCAGCTCCACTGGGCCGCCCACATAGTTCGCATGCCAGACACGAGACTCCCAAAGCAAGCGCTCCACTCTGAATTCCTTCACGGCAAACGAGCCAAAGGAGGGCAGCGGAAACGTTACAAGGACACCCTCAAAGCCTCCCTGATAAAGTGCAACATCCCCACTGACACCTGGCCAAAGACTGCCCGAAGTGAAAGAAGTGCATCCGGAGGGCGCTGAGCACCTCGAGTCTCATTGTTGAGAGCATGCATAAATCAAGCGCAGGCAGCAGAAAGAGCGTGCGGCAAAGCTGTCCCACCCACCCCTTGCCTCAACAACTATTTGTCCCACCTGTGACAGAGACTGTGGTTCTCGTATTGGACTGTACAGCCACCTAAAAACTCATGCTAAAAGTGGAAGCAAGTTTTCCTCGATTCCAAGAGACTGCCTATGATAATGAGAGAGGGATGGGTGGAGGTGAGCAAGGATGTGAAAGAATAGGGTAAGGAAGCTAGAGTGATGGGGATGTGATGAGTCGCGCACAGCAGGATGAGATTGAGTGCGGCTTTGTTCAAACATTTTGTGATCTACTGAGATCATTGAAACATTTGTGGCACTGCACCCAGGTTCTCCTGATCACCACCCTGCTTGTGCCTCCTCTGCAATGTGCAACCAGGCTGTGTTGATCTCCCGGGAAGGTCTCTTCCACTCATGAGAAGGAAAGAGGATCTCCCTGTGTACTGTGACTCCCTCCATAAGCCAAGGTTTGTAAAATCGCGGCCATTGGGTGCCCTGGTAGTCAACCTTATGAAAAAAAATTGAAAAATATCATCTCAGAATCAACACCAAAGAAAAAAATATACTTGCTTTAAAAGGTGCAAGCAGGCTTTAAATATATGTTAGAGCACCAGCTATCCTGCCCTCCCAATCGGCGAGCTGCTCATCAACACTGGAAACCCGTGGGCAGCTTGCCAATTCAAATGAATCTCAACCATGAAAATGGTTAAGTCGTCTCTGGAGACATCAAGCAGGCATCCTGATCACTTCACCCACCCAAAGTCTGCCAAATATGAAAATCATCCCCTGTATTTTCTGTCTTTTCGGTTATCAAATACAGATCTGAAAATGTAACTCCTAGACAGTGAATCATGATTGACAAAATGCTAAATGGTATCATTGTACTTTTAAAATGTATATTTATGAAAAAGAATTGCCTGTATGACAATGTTTTGTTCTTAATATATATTGATAGAGTACAATTAATTTTTGTGTATTGACTTGTATGTGTTATAAATAAACAGAAAACAACGTAATGTAACAGAAGAGTTTGTCAAGTCAGAGTTTGAAGAATCCAAAGGTCTGAATGAAAAAGCAGTAAATGAAAATTCCTTTGAGATACCTTTTTGTGATCGTCACGGTTGTGATTGCTTCAAGAACACATCTATTCATTCATTTGGTTCAATTGTAAATGAAAAATTAAGTTACAAAAAGTCCAGATCAGTTTCCAATAACTCTTCTCAATATAGTGCTTTAAAAGGTGGGGGAAAAGACTGGCTAGCCTTATCAGACGCTAAGGAAAAATGCTTGAAACAAAATTTGTTCAGAAAGCACACTTCGGTTGGAACAAACACATCTGACCAGTTTTCTTCAGAAGAAATATGGAGAATAACTCCCAGTGTTACATGGACAAGTACTGATGGACAGTGTACTGTTACTAGTAAATCATTGGACAAGCAAATTTCAGGATCATCACGAAGTAACACCGCACTGAAAGAAACTGAATACAGTAGCTATGAGTACGAAAGATATTCTACATCACCATCGGGATTTAGAAAGGATGAAATAATTATGTCAAAGGTAACACTTGGCGAGAATGCCAAAATGGCAGGCCCACAATTATCAATTCCTGAGTCATCTCTCAGTTGCAGTACACAAACCACAAAAAGTTCATACAGTACTGAAACATTGAGAAAAATACCATATGTTAATGTAGTGAAACTGGCGCCTTACTCTACATTAAAAACCCAGGTTTGTAATCCACTTACTCCAGTGTCTACACCCGGTTTTGAAACCATTTCATCCTGCAGTAGCGATGGTTGTTCCTCTTTTGCTCATTATTCAGACACTCAATGGTCATCTGAAACATCTTGGTCTACAAGTACTAGCTTGAATACTTTAACGGGAAACACACATTTCTCTCTATTTGAGACCATTGCTGAAATAGAAACATCAGGTTGTATGTCATCCGCTTGTCCATCATCTCCAACAGGCCAGACCTTGGTTGCCTCAAGAGCGATAATTGACAAAATCAAAAGAGTGCCAGTACAGAATGATTTTATAAACAACAGGTACTGCAATGGTCTTCAAGGAACAGTCTTGCCAGATTCAAACCAGCTTCCTTTGTCTGAAATCTACCATTTGGAAGAACATGAAAAGTATGCAATGGTGAACAATACCAATTTTCATATTTACCCATGCATTCAGAAAGTTGCTTTTTTGACAAAAGAAAATGTTGAAAAATTTGAGTTACTTCAGCTCAGAAAAAATCTTCATTTTGTTTTACCACCAGTTACTGAAGAGTTGGAAATTGTTAAAAGAAATCAGGGAATGATTGGAAAAGTTCGGCAAATGGAAAATGTGCTTTATCAAATGATACCTACTGTTGTTCCAAAATTGAATGCTGCTCAGATGGCATTAGAAAGTCTGTGGGGATTGCCATACATTCAAAGGAAGTCACTTTCAATGATGATGCCTCTACTATCACCTTTACCTCAAAATTCATCTATTGAACTTAAAATGAAGGAAATAAAAACATTCAGCCTTACTGAAAATGATGTTTATGACTTGGAATTCAATCTGCAAAGGAGGATTGGAATGCAACAGTGGAGACCAATATCAGTCAAGGAAGTTAACTCCGCAGATTCTGCTAATGCGACCATAATGAAGTTGGAAGTCTCAACATTCAATGAAAGGCAGGCCACTCGCCTAAAATTAAATTTGGAAAGAAAGATAACTCAAGGCTGCAGAAGTACCCCTCTCATTCAACAATCTGTTGGAATACAGAAATCGCCAGTCTATGCCCTCAAAGAAGATTCAGTTGAAATTAAAACTGAAGAGGTTGAAACACCACTGCTGTATTATGATCAGGTAGCTCACCTTGAAATGAGACCAACAACTACTGCAACTGAAGACAAAGTAAAATCCTTTGAAGTTATTATTAAAGAAATTGATACGCCAGTCAGCGTGGACTCAACTTTCATCATTGATAACAAAACGAGAGACCGTCTTGAATTGCACATTACACAGAAAAACCTCCAACACAACAGGGATTTATCCTCAAATTTTCAGAGATCAACAGAAGTATTCACTTCATCATCGCCTAAATTGATTCCTTCACAGCTAAATCTAATTGATACAGTTGTTGTCACCACCGAATTGCCATTTATAACTGTAGAACATAAAAACATTATAGAAAGAAATGAAAAGAGAAGAATAATAAACAATAAGTGGGGCCTCCCCAGGCTTGTCCAGCAATCTTTAGCTGATTTCATGGTTGCGGCACGACTGCAGTCAGAAAACATTGATCGAAATTATTCAGTGTCCAATAAAACTAATACGCCATATCCTTTTAAAATCATTCCCCGTCAGAAAGAATTGCCTCAGAATGGAAGAGAAAACATGTTTCCATCGCAACCTGAAAAAGGTAGTAGGAAAGGAAAAGCAAACAATTTAAGAGAGGTATCTGTTGTTACCAACTTCAAGCCAGAAGACAAAAATAAATTAATTATGTGCTTAACGAAACAATATGTTGAAATTAACGTAGATTGTTTACCAAATCTCGTAATGGAATCGTATAAACATTCCTATTCTCTAGCATCAAATAAACATTCACCAAAGTCAATTAGAGTTGGGAAAGGATATAAAAAACCAAGACCATTGTATATACCTTTTATGGAACATGATGCTGTTGATCGTTTGGAGTTAAACTTAAAACAAAAGCTTATTTCAAGTTTGTGGGGATTTCCAACTTCATATGAAAAGTCATTGGAAATGATTCCTAAAGCACCACCAGTACCTCTACCAATCAAGACATGTACAGCTGAAATAGAGCCTATTGGTATAGAAACAGTTTTCCTTGAAGATAATGTCAGGATCAATCTGGAACGACACATTACACAGAAAAAACTTCAGCTGAACTGGGGCATACCAACAGAAATTCAGAGATCCGATTGCACATTCAGACATTCTAAAAGGAAGCAAAACATTGTCCAGTAACACTGATTCTCATAAAGATATATTACAACACACCCAAAAATTGCTATTACGAAAACATAATAGTGGGGAAAACACTGAACTGAACAAGACAGAATCTCAAGATAAACTAGACATATGCATAACAAAACAATGCTTGGAAATTAAAATGGATTATCCCCCTGATATAGTAAAGGAGATGTACAAAGTCACATATCCTTTAGAATCAAAGAAAAGCTTACCAAAATTAATTGCACTTGGTAGACGTTATAAGAAATTGCGACCATGTTATATACCTTTTATTGAACAGGATGCAGTAGATCGCTTGGAGCTGAATTTAAAGCACAAACAGATTTCCCAATTCTGGGGACTTGAAACTCTACATGACAAGTCATTAGAGATGATGATTTCTAAGGGACTACCTGTTTCTCCAGCAATCAAGGCAACTGATGCTAAAATAGTGCCTATAGCTGTAAAAACATATTTCATTTCTAATGAAGCCAGGATGATTTTAGAATGGCACATTACAGAGAAAAAACTTCAACACAACTGGAGTTTACCATTACATATTCAAAGATCACAAGAGGCATTCATTCCTTTTGCTCCAAAGCTAGTTGCCTCACAGCTCAACCCGCAGCCTGATTTTGATACAAATATTGTTCCAATTGAGCCTGCATTTCTAGCTGCTGAGAGTAAAAAAAATTGGAGCTGATTGTAAAGAAACGGATCATAAATCATCGGTGGGGTCTCCCTAAGTTGTTTATTTGTCATTAGAGAGTTTTATGCCTCATGCTCCATCAGTAAAAAGTATCAAGCCACAATTAGAAATATCAGCAGAAAATGAGGCATTGCTAAATAGTAAGTTTAAAACAGTTTGTTTACAAAACATGTTTGTACAACTCAAGGCAGGAACATTTTCTGCACCACAGTGTGAAGAAGCTATCAAAATCAAGAAAGAAAACAGAAAAGGAATGTTGCCTGTGATTGCTCGCCTAAAATCAGAACATAAAGATCAGTTAAATATGTATTTAACAAAACAAAGTCTAGAAATAAAACTGGATAATTTGCCAGCAATTGTACAAGAATTCTACCAAAATATACATCCCCCAGCACCAAAAAAAACTTTAGCAAAACTTTTTGCACCTGGTGAAAGTTTCAAAAAAACAAGGCCAGGATATATACCATTTTTTGAACAGGCTGCTATTGATTACTTGGAAATGAACTTGAAGAACAAACACATTTCCCATCTCTGGGGATTTCAAACTCTGCATGAGGAATCAATGGAAATAATGATTTCCAAAGCTCCACCTGTGCTTCCAGCAATCAAAGCAAATGGAGGTCAAATAGAGCCTGTACCCATGGAAACCGCTTTCATTGGTAAGAAAGCCAGAGGTAAATTAGAATGGCATATTACTCAAAAAAAACTTCAGCACAATTGGGGTTTACCATTGTTTTATCAGAAGTCAGTAGAAGCATTCATTCCAGTTCCTGCAAAGTTGGTTCCATCACAGCTCAACACACAAGCTGATTTCATTGTGGTCATTACTCCATGTGAGCTGCCATTTGTAGATGTTGAAATTAATAAAACATTGGAGTTGAATACAAGGAAAAAGATCATCAATCATAGATGGGGTCTTCTTAACTCTATTCAGTCATCTTTAAGAGATTTTATGGCTTCTACACCATCAATGAATGATATAATGCAGTCAGAAATCATGGCAAGAAGGAAATCAAAGGCAAATAACATTGAAATAGAAGAGAATTATAAAACTCGTTATCCACAGAAAACATTTGAACAATCAAAAAGAGAAAAGTTGTCCTCAGCAAAATATGAAAGAGGTAGAAGGAAATCAAAAACAGCCAAATTAGGTGAAATATTTGTTTTTGCTCCTCTCAAACCAGAAGATAAAAATAAAATAGATGTATGTTTGATAAAGCAATGTCTAGAAATTCGCATGGACTATTTTCCAGACATGGTGAAGGAGTTCTATAAAACCAGTTATCTTCCAGAGTCAAAGAAATCAGTACCAAAGCTTACTGTACCTAGAAATGGATTCAAAAAGCCAAGAGCACTGTATATACCTTTTATTGAACAGGATATTGTTGCTCACTTCGAGCTTAATTTAAAGCACAAACAGATTAACTATCTCTGGGGACTTGAAACTCTGTATGATGAATCAATGGAAATGATGATTCTGAAAGGACCACCTGTGCCCCCAGCAATCAAGGTGATTGGAGCTCAAATAGAGCCTGTAGGTATGGAAATTAATTTATCTGATAATGAAGTTCGAAAAGATCTTGAAAGACACATTACACGGAAGAGACTTCAGCAAAAGTGGGGCTTACCAGTACATATTCAAAGATCACAAAAAGCATTCATTCCACCTGCTCCAAAACTAATACTATCCAAGTTAAATCCCCAGCCTAATTTTGTGATTGTCTTTGCCCCGACTGAGCTGACATTCCTTCACGAAGAACATAAAAATATACTGGAGTTCAATCTAAAGAGAACTATCAATCGTAAATGGGGCCTTCCGAAGCTAATTCTGTCATCTTTGAATAATTTTATGGCTCCTGCCCCATCAATGAAGGATCTCGTGCTACAAACTGAAATAATTAAAGAAACAAACATATTGAGCAACACTCACAGTGAAAAAGAAAACAGTAATGTGTTTCCTGAAGGCACATTTTCACTGCACATTCGAGGAGATTTTTTGTTGCCACAATATGGAAGAGGTAGCAACAGCAAAATATCAAACAAAGTAGCTGTCTTTGCTGGTCTCAAACCAGAACAGAAGAATAAATTAGAAGTGTGTTTAATAAAGCAAAATCTAGAAATTAAAATGCACCATTTGCCGGAACTGGTAACATTGTTATACAAAAATACCTATCCATCACCATCAAAGAAACTTCTTCCAAGGCTAATTACACCTGGTGAAGGATTCAAAAAGCCAAGAATGTTATATATACCTTTTATTGAACAGAATGCTGTTGATCGTTTAGAGTTGAACTTAAAGCACAAACAGATTCTGCATCTCTGGATACTTGACACACTGTATGAAATGTCAGTCGAAATGATGATTCCTAAAGGACCAAATATGTCCCCAGTAATTAAATCAAGTGGATTTCAAATAGAACCTGTGGGTATGGAAACAGCTTTCATTGAAGATGAGGCTAGAGACAAATTGGATTGGCACATTACACAGAAAAAACTCGAGAACAACTGGGGCTTACCATTACATATTCAGAAATCAGAAGAAGCATTTATTCCATTTGCTCCAAAACTAATTCCATCCCAGCTAAAACCACAGCCTGCTTTTTCAGTAGTCATTGTTCCAACTGAGCTAGCATTTCTTCGTGATGAGCATAAGAAAATATTGGAGATGAAAACAAAGAAAAAGTTTAGAAATTGCAAGTGGGGTCTTCCCAAGCTTATCCAATCATCTTTGAATAAGTTTGAGTACTTCTCCAGATGTTTCCAGCAATACTAATGTGGGCAATAAAGAAAATAAAATGGTTCCTCAACACACAGTCCCAACAATCAAAAGCGGGAAATTATCCATGTTACAATATGAAAAGGGTGGCAGAAGCAAGAAAACAAAGAAAATTGATGAGGATTTTTTTCTTGCTAGCTTCAAACCAGAATGGAAATACAAACTAGAGATCTGTTTAACAAAGCTGTGTCTAGAAATTAAGACAGGGTGCTTACCTGAAATGGTAAAGGAATTCTACAAAAGCACCTATCCTTCAAAAGCAAGGAAACCTTTACCAAAGCTTATTGTACTTGATAAAGGATTTAAAAAACCAAGACCACGTTATTTACCATTCATTGAACAAAATGCTGTTGATCACTTGGAGTTGAATTTAAAGCATAAACTGATGACCCATCTCTGGAAAATTTCAAATCTGTACGAAGAATCAACAGAAAGAATGATTTCTAAAGGACCACCTGTGCCTCCAACAATCAAGGGAAATGTAGCTCAAATATTCTCTGTGAGTATGGAAACAAGTTTCATTAAAGATGAAGCTAGAGGCAGACTAGAATGGCACATCACACAGAAAAAACTTCAGTGCAATTGGGGCTTACCGTTTCATATTCAAAGGTCACTAGAAGTATTCATTCCACCTGCTCCAAAACTGATTCTATCCCAGCTAAATCCCAAGTCTGATTTTGCAATAGTTGTTGTTCCTTCTGAACTGGCATTTCTTAGTGACGAACTTAGGCAAACCCTTGAGCGAAATATAAAGAAAAGATTTATAAATCGCAAATGGGGTCTTCCCAAAGTTATTGACTTTTCATTAATGCAATTTATGGCTCCTACTCCAGATGATAAAGGCTTCATACCACCATCAAAAAATCTGAAAGAAAACAACACAATGTCTGACAGTAACAATTTAGATCAGAGTTATAAAGTGTTCTCTCAGGGTACAAACTTCCGACTCAAAGGAGGAAAATTATTTTCACAACGTGAAAGAGATGAGGTAAACATACATAAAGTAAAAGAAATGTCTGCCAATGTTAACCTCAGACCAGAGTGTAAAAATAATCTGGCTGTGAGCTTGACCAACCAGTGTCTGGAAATTAAAATGGATTGTTTGCCTAAACTGATAAAGGAATTTTACAAAAATACTTATCCTCCAATATCAAAGAAACCTTTACCAAAGTTAATTGCACCTGGCAGGGGATTTAAAAAACCAAGAATACGATATATTCCTTTTACTGAACAAGATGATATTGATCGGACAGAGATGAACTTGAAACACAGACAACTTTTATATCTCTGGGGACTTGAAACGCTGTATGAAAAGTCATTGGTAATGATGATTCCCAAAGGACCATCAATGATGATTCCCAAAGGACCACCTGTACCTCCACCAATTAAGACTAGTCAAGTTCAAATAAAGCCTGTAGGTGGGCCAACAACATCTTTTTGTGAAGAAGTCAAGAAGTTTCTAGAATGGCATATTTTGCAGAAAAAACTTCAACGTACTTGGGGCTTACCATCACATTTTCAGAAGTCAGCAGAAGCATTTATCCCACTTGCTCCGAAACTGATTATAAGCCAGCTAAGTCCACAGCCTGATTTTGAAATAGTTATTGCTCCAGTTGAGTTAGCAAATTCATAAATGATGAGCACAAGAAGGCACTAGAAATGAATACAAAGAAAAGGACTGTAAATCATAGATGGGGCCTCCCCAGGTTTATTGAGTCATCTTTAAATGAATTTATGGTACCTCCTCCACCAATAAAGGATTTCACAAAACAATTTAAAATTAAGAAAAAGAAAAGAGTAAGGTCCAGAACCAAAGACATAACAAAGTATTATAAAATGGTTTATTCCCAGTGCACATCTCTTCTGAACAAAGGACAGAAAAATACTTTGGATTTTGGAAGTTTTAAGAAAAGTGTCAAAATGAAAAAGAGAGAAAAGAGGATGTCTACTGTTGTCAAATTTAAACCAGAATGTAACATTAGGTTAGATATGTGTTTAATAAAACAAAGTTTATCTAGTAAACTTGATTGAGTACCTGAAATGGTAACACAGTTGTACAAACAAACTTATCCTCCAGTATTGAAGAGACCATTACCAAAACTCATAACACCTGGCAAAGGATTTAAGAGACCAAGATTACCATATATTCTGTTTGCTGAACAAAATAGTATTGATCGCTTGGATATGAATTTAAAGCACAAACAGATTAATAATCTTTGGGGTATTGCAACTATATTTGCCAAGTCAATAGAAATGATTCCTAAAGCACCTTTACTTCCAGCAATTAAAGCAAGTGGAGCTAAAATAGAGCATATCGGTATGGAATTAGCCTTCCAGTATAATGAAACAGTTGACATTCTAGAATGGCACATTACAATGAAAAGATTTCAGCACCAGTGGGGCACACCATTGCATATCCGAAGATCAGTGGACACATTCATTCCATCTCCTCCAAAACTGGTTCTATCCCATTTTAGCCGGTGTCCCGATGTTGATATTGCTGATTCTGTAAATGAGCTAATATTGCTAAGTGAGGAATATAAGGAAGCATTGGAAATAAATACAAACAACCGGATCATAAATCACAGACAGGGTCTTCCCAATATTAATCAGAACTCTTTGAGTAGTTTTATACCTCCTGCTCCACCAGTATGCATGCAACTGTTAGAGACTGGAGAAGGAAGTACAACAGGATTGAATAGATCTGAACTGAGCAAAATTAACACAGTTTTTCCTGCTGAACAGAAGTTATTGGCAAGCACAACAAACGGTAAAGATGGTAAGGAAAGCAACAGTGTAAATAGTATGGAAGAACTTTCTGTCAGTCCAAAACTGGAATTTAAAGATAAAGTTGAAGTAGATTTGGCAAAGCAATCTATACAAATGCAATCAGTGGATAAATGCTCCTATTCAGCCACAAGTAAAAGTTTGCTGAAACTGAATACCCCTTATAAAAAACAAAACTTAAAGAGCAAATGGAGTGACGATTGTCTTGAGGTAGATTGTTCCATAGCATCACCCAGTTATAGGCCAAAATCTATGAAAATCGAGGGTTCTTCAACTTGGACATCAGATCAGAAATTGGCTGATTTGGCAGATAAACCAGTGACTATTGTGGGACTGTCTTTCGGCCCAGCAATAATAGGAGCAAACCTGCCTTCATCCCCCATGACTGTGCAAGAGTTCAACATTTATCTGAAACAAAATACGGGTTCTGTTTTGATGCCACGTCCTGTTCGTTATGCAGATTGTGAAGAAATCTTATCAAAAAATGCAAGAGACTTTGGGAATAATGTATCCTGTTCAGAACAATTGACTGAGGAAACAAACAATCATATTCAGCAAGATGAAGAACATGGATATGTTAAAATAATTGCAGGTGCTTTTGTTAAAACCCAGAATGAGGAAGAACAAGTGTAAGTTGATCTATCAGAAATAATTTGTGCACAGCCATCACCTACAGAACTTTGTGATGCCTTGCAAGAAAGAATAATTATTGCATCTCAAGATCCTTATGATGGAAATGACTTGAGCGTTTCTGCTGAGGAACTCCATTGTGCTTATTATGAAACCCTCAATGAATCATATATTTCCAGAACTCATGTTGTGAAGAAAGAATGCAGGAAAACTTTTCAAAGTCAGTATTCAAATCAAACAAAACCAGATAATACTTTGCGAAAGTCAAAGGCTAAATTTTCCAAGCAAGATTGTCAGAGACCAAGAACATTTAAACATAAAGAAGAAGATGAAAATTCTGATTTATGCAGCCAAAGCATTCTTTTTGTTAGCCCAACTGAAGAGCTGCAGAACACAGTTATAACGATCTGCGGTTCAGATACAGACCAAAAAGAGAATCTTACCCTTACTCACATTGTGACAGACCAGAAAGCCCAAGGTCAACAAGAGAAACTTCTCACAGTCGTAGACATGATGAAAGATCCTCACGAAGCTCCACGCCCCATAGTCCTGGATGTCAGCAAGATTTTTCACAAGAGGATTCTCCGTTTACAACAAATGAAGACTATGAAGGTACTGTATAGGCTGATGTTTTTGTCAGATGGTAACATTTTGTAAATAAGTATAATTGCCACCAAAACCATATTTATTTTGCCTTAAAAGTTTCTATATGTAAAAATGTAATTAAAGATACTTAGTGATAAGCATAATTAATTAACCAAAATTGGTATATCTTCTATTTGCTGTGTTAATTTGGATGTATGATGTGGATAGTCTGTTTCACATTGTAAGCATAAACCATCCAACCAGTGGCCACAACCTGTCAGCAGAAAAATGTCAGATGCATATCCTCTCAAAAAGAGTATAGTAAATTCTAATTTAAATAAAAATATTTTATTACTAATAGTTGACAACTGGTCCCAAATTTGCACAGCCTTCTGGTACATTTCTACTGTAACTCTGTAGCTAGATCTTTGCTGGGAATTTCTGGGAGGCCTTTTCTGCGACGGAACCTTCAACTGCCCCAAATGAGGGTGCGTGGTAGGGACTCTACATTGGGAATTCCAATTCTTCCAATCTCAGTCGGACCCCATATAAATTTGGAGGCCATACAGTATGCCCATTAGGATGAGAACTACCAACCTCCACAATGGGGCCCCATCAGAGGCTCCAGATCAGGAATTCTGCCCGGATCCCCAAACAGCTGAATGGACAGGTAGCCATTTAAGGAGTGCTTCATTTTAAGAATAAAAATAATGCCACAATAGTTAGGCTTACTTTCTTTATAATTCTGCATTTGTTACATACGCAGAGTCTGACCAGAAGTACTGAGGAGAAGGTGTTACGCTTCAGTCAGTGATAGCACTCCCGACTGATTCAGAATGTCACATATTTAAGTGCCACATCAGGTCTTGAGCACATAATCTATGCTGACAGTTTAGCAGAGTAGAAACATAGAAAATAGGTGCAGGAGTAGGCCACTCGGCCTTCGAATCTGCACCACCATTCAATAAGATCTGGCTAATCATTCACCTCAGTACCCCTTTCCTGCTTTCTCTCCATACCCCTTGATCCCTTTAGCCGTAAGGGCCATATCTAACTCCCTCCTGAATATATCCAATGAACTGGCATCAGCAACTCTCTGCGGTAGAGAATTCCACAGGTTAACAACTCTCTGAGTGAAGAAGTTTCTCCTCATCTCAGTCCTAAATGGCTTACCCCTTATCCTAAGACTGTGTCCCCTGGTTCTGGACTTCCCCAACATCGGGAACATTCTTCCTGCATCTAAACTGTCCAGTCACAAATTTTATATGTGTCTATGAGATCCCCTCTCATCCTTCTAAACTCCAGTGAATACAGGCCCAGTCGATCCAGTCTCTCCTCATAGGTCAGTCCTGCCATCCCGGGAATCAGTCTGGTGAACCTTTGCTGCACTCCCTCAATAGCAAGAGTGTCCTTCCTCAGATTAGGAGACCAAAACTGAACACAATATTTCAGGCGAGGCCTCACCAGGGCCCTGTAAAACTGCAGTAAGACCTCCCTGCTCTTATACTCAAATCCCCTAGCTATGAAGGTCAACATGCCATTTGCCTTCTTCACCGCCTGCTGTACCTGCATGCCAACTTTCAATGACTGATGTACCATGACACCCAGGTCTTGTTGCACCTCCCCTTTTCCTAATCTGCTGCCATTCAGATAATATTCTGCCTTCGTGTTTTTGCCACCAAAGTGGATAACCTCACATTTATCTATATTATACTACATCTACCATGCATTTGCTCACTTACCTAACCTGTGCAATGCAGCCTGCAGCCTCTTAGCATCCTCCTTACAGCTCACACCGCCACCCAGCTTAGTGTCATCTGCAAACTTGGAGATATTACACCCAACTTCTTCATCCAAATCATTGATGCATATTGTAAATAGCTGGGTTCCCAGCACTGAGCCCTACGGCACCCCACTAGTCACTGCCTGCCATTCTGAAAAGGACCTGTTAATCCCGACTCTGCTTCCTGACTGCCAACCAGTTCTCTATCCACGTCAGTACATTACCCCCAATACCATGAGCTTTGATTTTGCACACCAATCTCTTGTGTGGGACCTTGTCAAAAGCCTTTTCAAAGTCCAAATATACCACATCCACTGGTTCTCCCTTGTCCACTCTACTCGTTACATCCTCAAAAAATTCTAAAAGATTTGTCAAGCATGATTTCCCTTTCATAAATACATGCTGACTTGGACCGATCCGATCATGTCACTGCTTTCCAAATGCGCTGCTATTTAATCTTTAATAATGGAATCCAACATTTTCCCCACTACTGATGTCAGGCTAACCGATCTATAATTACCTGTTTTCGCTCTCCTTTTTTAAAAAGTGATGTTACATTAGCTACCCTCCAGTCCATAGGAACTGATCCTGAGTCGATAGACTGTTGGAAACTGATAACCAATGCATCCACTATTTCTAGGGCCACTTCCTTAAGTACTGTGGGATGCAGACAATCAGGCCCCGGGGATTTATCGGCCTTCAATCCCATCAATTTCCCCAACACAATTTTCTGCCTAATAAGGATTTCCTTCAGTTCCTCCTTCTCACTAGACCCTAGGTCCCTTAGTATTTCCGGAAGCTTATTTGTGTATTCCTTCGTGAAGACAGAACCAAAGTATTTGTTCAACTGGTCTGCCATATCTTTGTTCCCCATTATAAATTCACCTGAATCTGACTGCAAAGGACCTACGTTTGTCTTCACTAATCTTTTTCTTTTCACAAATCTATAGAAACTTTTGCAATCAGTTTTTATGTTCCCAGCAAGCTTCCTATCATACTCTATTTCCCCCCTCCTAATTAAACCCTTTGTCCTCCTCTGCTGGATTCTAAATTTCTCCCAGTCCTCAGGAGTGCTGCACTGTTGGAGGTGCTGTCATTCAAATGAGATGTTAAACCGAGATCTGATCTTTTCTCTGAGGCGAACAAAAAGATTCTTATTTGAAAAAGAGCAGCAAATTCTCCCAGTGCCTTGAACAACATTTATTTGTTACCCATCATCTTCCATACAAGTAGACATAGGTCTTCTTGGCTTGCCTGTGATAGTATTACAGCCACCTTTCATGTCTGCTCCTCGAAGATGCACAAGGATATCCTGTAATAGTTACCTGATCTTTTTTTTAACAATCTGTGTGTTTCTCTCTGACCCTTTGTTTCACTCTCTTCAATTTAATAATTTCTTTATGTGACCTCTGCTGGTGTCCAGCTCGTACCATCTGGCCTCAATTACAGTAATCAGTGCCTCCACTTCACCCTGTAAGGAATTCTTGGTTCTCGAGCCACATTGCATATTGTATTGCAGCTCCGATTTTTCCACTAAGAATTAAAGTTCTCACACACAACTGGCTCTTTAAAAGTGGATAAATGTAGACCGGGAGCTGTACTGGGCATGCGTGCCCATAGTGGTCATGTCAAAAACCTCCCTTTTTTTTGCGCATATGCAGAAGGAGGCTGTCATTTACTCTACATGCCGACTGTTTGTACTATCACAAGGTGTGCCACCGAAGGGCACAGCAGTGGGAGACTTGTAGGTTACCTGTACAGGTGTGCCTGGCCTAGTATAAGAAGCAGGCCACCAGGTGTGATCCTCACTCTGGAGTTAACAAATAAAGGACTGCAGTCACTATAGTTCAAGTGCAGCACATTGCCTCATGGAGTCATTATTAGACCATCCAAGACACAACAATTGGCGACAAGATTACAGACTTTCACGCGAAAATGACTACCCTTGGTACGTTGCAGCAGTTCGCCGATGGTGATGATTGGGATGCCTTCGTGGAGAGGCTCGAACATTTCTTCACAGCAAATGACCTGGCAGGAGACGATCCGGCCACACTGGTTGATAAGCGCAGAGCTATCCTGCTAACCAGTTGTAGGCCCACCGTCTATGGCCTCATCAGGGACTTGCTGGCACCAGCGAAGACAACAACCAAGACGTACGAGGAGCTCGTAACACTGATCCATGAGCAACTCAAGCCCAAGGAGAGCATCCTCACAGCCGGACACCGGTTCTACACCCACCAACGGCCTGAAGGCCAGGAAATCGCGAAATACGTCGCAGACCTCAGGAGGCTGGCTGCACCGTGTGATTTCGGCGACCACCTCAACGAAGCGCTACGGGACATTTTTGTCATTGGAATCGGCCATGAGGGCCTTCTTCATAAGCTATTGTCGGTGGATACCACAGTCGCACTGCAGAAGGCCATCTCTGTGAGCCAGGCATTCATGACCTCGACCTGCGGTTCTAGGCAAATGACTCACTCTCAGGACTCAAACCCGGCAGGTTTTGTGCACAGTGTGGACTGTAGAACGCGAACCATTTCAGCCTCCGAGTCCCTTAACTCAGAGTCCGCTGGTGGGGGGCTAATCGAGTAGCTCCATGCTGGCATTGTGGAGGGAATCACAGGGCTCACCAGTGCCGCTTTAAAGACTATGTATGCAAGGGCTGCTGCACAAAGGGCCACCTCCAGTAAATGTGTAAGAAAAATATGACTCACTGTCGATGAAGAGTCTGCAAATGGCCATGAATCCAGCGCGGATTATGAAACGATAAGCAGAGAGGCAGCTTAGCCCCACGATGAGGTATATAGCATGTTTACCTGCACCACCGAGTGTTCCCCGTTGAGGATGGAAGTCGAGATAGATGGTGTTCCAATTTTCATGGAAGTGGACACGGGGGCGAGGCAGTCAGTAATGAATCAAGAAGCCTTGAACACAAAGTTCCAGATCTGCATCTATCCCTGGCCACCAAACATGTGACCTGGCAATTGCCTTCATCATGACAATGCCCGGGTGCTCATTATGGAGTTCTCTGATGAACACCTCTCTGCCCATCTGGGGCATGACTGCTCGGTTTCCCCACAGTAGGCAATCGGCTTGAATCGAGAGTTCATCCCTTCGCCTGTGAAATGGTTTAAATTCCTCAGGGCATGCCCTGTACGTGGCTGCCCAGTCCCCATTCAGGACACATTTCTTGACTGGAGACAACAGCGGGTCTCTATTTGCCCAGACTTTAATCTGACAGGCTGTCACAGGTGAGCCTTCGCTTCCAAAAGCTTCAACATCCATGACCATCTCAGCAGCATGCTCGGTGGTGGCTAGTGGGAGCCTGCTGAGTGCATCGGCGCAGTTTTCGGTGCCCGGTCTGTGCCGAATTGTATAGTCATAGGCTGCTAATGTGAGTGTCCACCTCTGTATGCGGGCCGATGCGTTTGCATTTATGGCCTTGTTGTCGGCCAAAATGGACGTTAGGGGCTTGTGATCTGTCTCCAGCTCAAATTTCCAGCCAAACAGGTACTGGTGCATTTTCTTTACCGCATATACACATGAACCCGACACCATAGGACGACGCATCACACGTTAACACAAGTTTCTTACATGGGTCGTATGGTGTTAACAGTGTTAGAACATAACAAATTACGTGCTCTATTAATAGCCCTTTCCTGGCTGTCCCCCCAGATCCATGCGCGACCTTTGCGTAGGAACACGTTTAGCAGCTCTAGCAGCATGCTCAATTTGGGAAGAAAGTTACCAAAATAGTTCAGGAGCCCCAGGAACGAACACAGCTCCGTCGTGTTACGGGGTGTGCGTGCTCTCTGGATCGCTTCCGTCTTGGATGCAGAAGGGCTGATCCTGTCCGCTGCTACCTTCATCCCCAGGAATTGTACCTCTGGAGCTAGGAAGATGTACTTCGCCTTTTTCAGTCGCAGCCCTACCCGGTCCAGTCTGCGCAGCACCTCATCTAGTTTGTGGAGGTGTTCTTCAATATCGTAACCCGTGATGGGGATGTTGTCCTGAAAAACCACCGTCCCTGGAATCGACTTGAGGAGGCTTTCCATCTTTCGTTGGAAGATCGCGGCGACCGAGCGAATCCCGAACGGACATCTGTTGTACTCAAACAACCCCTTGTGTGTTGTGATGGTGGTCAGCTTCTTCAATCACTCACCAGCTCCTGGGTCATGTAAGCTGAGGTCAGGTCCAATTTTGAAAAAAGCTTGCCACCGGATAGCATCGCAAAGAGGTCCTCCGCTCTCGGTAGCGGGTACTGGTCTTGGAGTGACACCGGATTGATGGTGGCCTTGTAATCACCACATATCCTGACCAACCCATCCGCCTTGAGCACCGGCATGATCGGGCTCGCCCAGTCACTGAATTCAACTGGCGAGATGATGCCTTCCCTCAGCAGGCGGTCCAATTCGCCTTCTATCTTTTCCCGCATCACGTACGGCACCGCTCTGGTCTTGTGGTGTATTGGCCTGGCGTCGGCGTTTATGTGAATCACTACCTTGGCCCCCTTGAAAGTGCCGATGCCATATTGAAATAATGAGTCAAATTTGTCCAGGATCTGTGAGCATGATACTCGCTCCACAGAGGAAATTGCATTGACATCGCCCCATTTCCAGTCCATGACAGCAAGCCAACTCCTCCCCAGTAATGCGGGACCATCCCCCGGGACAACCCAGAGTGGCAACCTGTTCTCCGAATCTTTGTGGGTCACGACTACCGTGGCACTGCCTAGCACCGGAATGATCTGCTTTGTGTAAGTCCGTAGCTGTGCGTCAATAGGCAATAATTTAGGCCTCCTGGCCTTGGACGCTCACAACTTTTCGAACTGTTTGATACCCATCAGGGACTGGCTGGCACCTGTGTCTAGCTCCATTGATACTGGGATGCCATTGAGGAGCACTTTCATCATTATCGGTGGTTTCCTGGTGTATGAACTATATACGTGCTCCACATGAACTCGCTGAACTTCAGCTTCCAGCGATTTCCCCCAGCGTTCATTTCTGCAATTTCTGCAGGTATTTTGCTCATCTCTGCAAACTCCGGCTGAGTGTGTGCCTCCACGCCTCCAACATGAGCTGCTGTTGGAAACAAAAGATCCCTTGCCAGTCGATCGTCCCTGTCTGCCCCTGTGACTTTACTTGAATGCGCCATTAACAGGTGTTGATGGCCCCATTACTGGCCGCATTGTCTCTTGCAATGGTGTGAATCGCCATTCAACTTGCCATTGTCTCTGTCGAACTCCCCCTCTGGGTTCGACTACATGTTGGGGCATGCCCGATTGCCCTTGTCTGCCTGGAGAACTGTGTGCTGCTTTAACAATGTTGAATCTCTGTCCCAACCATTCCTTAACACAGTGCCTCTCGTCTGTTCTGCTAGTGGCCATGCTCACGTGGTTTAAATCCCAGTTGCTCATCGCCATTGATAGGTCCTTACTATAAAGTATAAATGCACATGAGGCCCATGCTTGAGAGAAGGTCAGTCTGTGGCCTATCCTTTATTCCTTAGCACTCAAGTGATGAAGGTGTGTGGAGCTTCCCCTTTTGTACCTGAAGGTCCAGGTTCGGAGTGTCTCCCACCTAGTGGTCATTGTTCTCACAGTGTACAACTTAGGTCAGATTATACATGGGTTACAATGCTGGTTGAATACATGACAAAGAGGATCACCGCAGTCGACATCGTGGATCGAGGAAAGATGGCGCCCAAACAACGAGGTGATGCGCTGAAGAAAAAGATGGCCGCGGCCAGACCACGAGGTGCAGCGCTGATGGAGCAATACGTGGCACCAAACGGAGAAGAGGATTGGGGTAAAGAAAGCAAGGCTCTCTTAAAGGAGGCCTGCAAACCACTACACGTAAAGGGACAGTTCCACACACTGAAGCCATGTAATAGCAACAGTAAGTTAGAGACAAAATGTGTAACTGATGATCAGAGTTGTGTACATGCAATAAGCAAGGGAAAGTTGCGCGATCATGTAAAATGTGTAATTGATGAGCAGAATTGTGTACATGCAACCAGCGAGGAAAAGTCGCACGATCGCGATCGGAGCTACAGAGTATCCACCATAAGTAATGAAAAGTTGTGCGATGTAGGATTTCAACTGTACGCAGCCAATGCAGCGGGCAGACACCCATCGGGAGCATACAGGTCCAGCGAGCTACCTAATGCTGTAGTCTTTGTCTCCGGGACCAGAGTTATGCACCATGGAGTGTGGCCACAAGCAGCCAATGCACACGAGCTGCAGAGCAAGTGATCTCAGGAGGGAAACGGCACCGGTATCGATACCCTGCCCCTGATCAGCTCCACCTTTCAGGCACCCGATGGCACCAACCGCCACAAGCCCGGAAGAGCAAACTGTGCTAAGGCACAGCCCCCAGACCCCATCGCCACCAAGGCCATACCTGGAAATGAAGTGTCATTCACCACAGTCCTCCCAAAGGGGACCGAGACCAGCCAGGATCCCAAACCAAACAACGCCCAGGCTAGCGAGTCAGCTGTTCCCTGTGAACTGCTAGACGACAGCCCCTCAAGGAGCAGCAGTGACCCAGGACGCAAGAAAGGACAGGGAGGTCACAGGCATCTGTGAACCTGCCTGATGCTAGGAACTACGGCAACAGCCCCAAGAGCAGCAACTTGAGCCAACTGGGTTCCCACTGCCAGCACTGGGCACCGCGCCGCCACCAGACTGCCTGGACTCCATCCAGCAGTTCTGAACTAGTTTATCCTTACACACCGGTCACCGACCCTCAGTACGCATCGATAATGTAACTCACTAGTCTTAACGTACTGGTCTCGCAACTGAAGCACAAATGAATGCAAACGGTTTTCCTGAGCTTGAATGTATATGAACGCACTGAGCCTCCGGCATAACCTATATGTGGGAGGGGGAGAATGGAGTGGTCAGGGACACACACAGACAGCAACCACCAGCACTCTACCGCACCAACCACTCACCCAAGATTGAAATGACCCGCCAAGGGTCAACCAGATAGAGTTAAGCCCAGAGCACAGTCAATGCAGAGACGATTTGCACTAAAGGCTTGGGGGAGAGTGATGTCATGTATCCTACATGGCTACTGTTTGTACTATCACAAGGTATACCACCTGAGGGCACAGCAGTGGGAGACTTGTAGGTTACCTGTACAGGTGTGCCTGACCGAGTATAAAAGGCAGGCCACCAGGTGTGATCCTCACTCTGGAGTTAACAAATAGAGGACTAAGGTCACTACAGTTCAAGTGCAACACATTGCCTCGTGAAGTCATTATTAGAGCATCCAAGGACACACGGGGGGCATCGTTTTTTTGACGCATACGATAGGCTCCACACCCCCAAAGCTAAAGGATAGGCTGCGTGGCACCAATTTAAAAAAATAGAACGGGTAAACTTGCTCGTTATCTTTTTGGTGTAGCCGGGGCCAAAACAAATGAGTGTAACTCTCACAATACACAAAAAAAATAGCATTGGGGAAAATTGAGCCCATAGTCTCCAGTATTATTACCTTTTTAGCACAACAGTTCTATGTTTCAGGGCTAGTTTTCACATTCTAAGGTATTAACTCTATTCTTTATCAGTACACTAACTCCATGGGGATGAAATTGGCTTCCTTTGCCTCCCGTTAGCACCTCCGGGGAGGGATAACATGGTACTACCGGCTCTGCGACCAGGCACGGCGAGAGTACTGATGCCCACGAACTTGCCTTGCATTTAGCGATGGTGGTAAACCCTAATGCCACGATCCCCTGTGCTCTGGAGATCGTGACGTCATCCGGTGCACAGTGCTCTGGTACCGCGCCAGATGCATAATTCGGTTCCGCCTCCTGCAGCATCGCTGGATGTCAACACCAGCAGCTGCAGGAGGCGTTGTATGGTAGGCCGGCCGCTGGGGAGCAGCATTTAAAGGGAGCGCCAGTGAGGTACATGAAAAATCTTGCAGAACCCTCTGTGCATTTTATTTCCCTTTTCTTCGACCGCGATTGCTCAGCCCTGCACTCTGTTCGAGTGTTTGTGGCTGATCGTCGTGGATGGCGGCTGCTGTCGGTGAGCAGGGGTGTTGATTTATTGTCGAGCCTCCAGCAATGGTCCTTCCCTTTAAGGGAGGGAAGGAACCTCGGATCCCGGCAGCGCTGCACTGGACATTGTGCAACGCTCTGCCGCTACCACCCCTCTTGCCTGGTTTAGCGCTCCAAGGGAAGTGGTAGCGCTTGATTTAGCGCTCCACTTCCTTCCCGGAGCATTAAACCCAAAGTTCGCATCGGCTTCACTTGCACAGCGCCCGGCGATATTTTTGAACTCCTGTGAAAGTTATCGCCCCGAACGGGGCGCTGCACAATCTAAACTATCGACTTGATGTTTCATTAGTACATCAATTCTATATATTTTTTTTCAGTTTCTAAAGCATCCGCTCTAAATTTCTTTCTTATCCTGTAGGGTACTTTCACGATAAGAATACCCCCAGTATGAACCAATAATGTATTTTTGAGCATTACAGATAAGAAAGATCTCAGATAAAATCCCTGGGAACATCTCAGTTTTACGTCTAATCCAAAAGACGGTTTAGTAATTACTTGTACCATATCATGCAGCACAAGTGTCGAAACCTTTCTTTGAACAATTTCATGTAATGTAGAATAGAATTCTAATAGCATTAATAATATTAATGAAAACTGTGGCATTTTTTGGAAAAAAGCTGTTAGTATATTTTATCTAAGTCAAGCATATTGTGCATTATTTTGAATTGTACAGAATTTGGTAACATATACTAATTGCATGACAAAAACTTAATGATACATTTTTCTATTTTTTAGACTGTTACCAATCTGAGAGTCCATTATTATCACATCCGGTACACTAGGACAAATTGAACAAGAGAAGTATGAGTATGAGTAATGTATGTTAAGTATTCAGCTTTAACAACCATTTAATACTTGCCACACTGAAAAACTAATAACATGAAAAAATTGTTTTCTGGAATTGCAGTTTCATCATCAGACATGACATCGATGAAGCAAATGAATCATTGTTGCCTGCTGATCTGATACAGTTACATCACATGTAGCATTTCACTTGCTTAAATAAACATCATTATGGCAAAGTGAATAATACATGGATAGCCTTTTAGTTAAATGCAAACATAATTTGGAAAGAGGTTATGAGTAGGAATCTTGGAGGCCTACATACTAACAAATTTCACATGGTGTTGATCACAAGTTGAGACACTAAATAGGATAAATGCAATCAGAAAGTAGGCCTTCACTCATTTAATATATGACACGGATTTCCAGCTGTGCATTCAACCGGTGTATTTTAATACGTTAAGGAGAACCCAAGAGGTAATTTAAACTTGTGTATAATTTCCTGATATTCCTGCCTGCATATCACCGATTCATATTCATATTACAAAGTTTCCAGGCTTGCCAGATGCACAGCTGAATATTGGCCCGGAATTTGCAGCCAGCAGCAAAGCGAAGACACTCCACACAGGGATCTCGCAATCCGTGTCGAGAGCTTTGAGTTTTCTGACCTTGAATTCAATTCAACGGAAGTTAATAGGGATTCCATTTTGTGAATTGTTGTGACATCAACAGGCTGTCTAAGCAGCTAATCAAAAGGCAGAATTCTCACAGACAGCAAACAAGGAAGTGGGTAAGCCCTTAATATTCTAAAGGGGAGAAATTCCCCAGCGCCTCGATTGGGGGCAGTAACCGACTCGGGGCTGGACTACCTTCACCCGGCGCAGAAGTTCTGCTCCGACCGCAAAATTGCAGTTACCACCCATCACAGGAAGGACACGCTCCACTTCCTGTAGGGGCGGGTTCCAGGGCACTACTGGAGCGAGTTGGTCAGCTCTACACAGCTGCTCCCCAGTGGCGGGCGGTGCAAAAAGGGCAATTTTGACCCCCAACTTTTTTAAATAGTTAGAGGGAACAAAACAAAGGTTGGAGCTCTCACATGGGGAAAAAGCAAACCTAAAATAAAGATGCATAAACTTAAAAATGTTTTTAAAACATTTCTTAAAATGAACAAATCTCACACTGCACAAAATTAAAATTATTTTTCCAGGCTCTTAACTTTTGTTTAGCAGTCAATACGCTGTTAAAGCCCCAATTATATCTAATCTCTTTGGATGGAACTTTTAATTTAACAGTGTACTTACTGCGGTAGAGCCGAAGTTTCCGTCTGTTTCAGTGATTTATGCGATTTCACTGATTTCTGTGGGGGTCAAGTGGAGGTGGGCACGGCACAGCCAGTTGTGGAGCTGTCATTGACAGACCCCAGCTTCGGGTTTCTGCATGTGCACCAAATCCAAAAGTTGTGGTCAGTTTCAAATTCAGGGCCAAAGTATATAAAGAGCCATACTTGGACATTGTTAGAAGCAATTAAAAAACATTTTTTTTAATGTCATCATTTAAAGGACACATCCATTTTTTTCTGTAACTAATCAATCTCCCGTGGTGTTGCACATGGGGAGTCGAGACCACTTCAGACTAAGCAGAGTTAGCGGATGGGAAGATATTGAAGGCAGATGAGGAGAATAGAGGCAGATGGAAGGTGACTAAGGAGAGACAGAGGTGAGGGAGGAGAGTGAGCGGGGAGGAAAAAAGCAAGTCAGGTAAAAGGGAGCGAAGAGGCGGGGGAAGAATGAGAGGAGAGCATAGAAGGTGAGGTGAGCAGTAGGGAGATGGAGAGAGGAGGGGAGACAAAAGAGGAGGGAGTGAAGAAAAAGTTGGATGGGGTTGAGGAGAGAGTGAGAGGAAATGATGGCAAAGACAGGGAAGGGAAAAGGAGAGGAGTGGGTCAGGAGACGAGGAAAGGAAGGCGTTGACAAGAGGGGAGTGAAGAAGAGAAGGGAGGGGAAAGAGGGTAAGGGGGAGAGGAGAATAGACACTGGGGATGGTAGGGGATGGGGAGGGTAACGAGAAGGAAAGGAAGGTAGAGTGACGGCAGTGCAGCTAGCTGCTACAGGGTTATGCAAAGAGGAGAGAAATAGGAAAGAAAGGAGGAGAAGAATTAGGTAGAGGAGAGGGTAAGGGGGTGGGAATGAGTTGGGAGAGGAAAGAGGAGAGGGAGGGGTAAGGATGTAAGGTGAGGAGAGAGTGGATGGGGCAAGTGGGAGTTTAATTCAGTTTCATGGAGCTTAACTTTCATTCACGGTGCATCGGTGGTGTAGTTTGTGCGGCATGAAGAATAGGAGAATAGGGGGCCAAGATGACCCCTTTTTTAAGAGCCAACAGTGTGGAAAGGAGTTACTGCTCAGTCAGGGGGGAGTGTCCGACATTTGGGACATTGCCCTCGTCACTTTTTCAGGCGGAGAAGGTGACCGCCCTGCCCGTGTTCCTGTCAGCAACCCCTTACCGCCCGGCGGTGACCCCTTATCACTCTGAGGGAAATTGCCCTACGGGAGCAGAGCAGGCACCAGTCGGTGCCTCCAACAGATTTCCCCATCAGGAAGTTGCTGGGCAGCGCGTACACGCTTAAAGGGGAGGGCATTCTGCCGCGGCCGCCATTTAATTTTAATTGTCGGCCGACTCTGAAGTCGGCCTGATAATGGCGACCACAGGTTCGGCCAGGCCGCCAACATGCAGCCCGTCACTCGCTCTTGGGTGCCAGACCGCTGGCCTTGCCAAAGCCCTCCCTGGTGGCCCAGTGGTGCCACTAAAGTGGCTGCAGAGCTTGCAGTGCCCCACCCCCCCGCCACCCTTTAACTGATGACACTGCTCGCCTTCCACCCCGCTCCCAACCTACTTCCAGCCCCGCTGCTGCCCGAAACACTGCCCCAACACAAAAAGAGGGCAAAATCACTCTTAATCACTGCCCCATCAAATGGAGCGTTAAATCATCAATTAAATCGGAATGTACACCCCATTTGGGGCAGAGGGTAATTTTGGCTCTAGATTTTTTCCGCGAGGAATATCAACAACAAAGTCCTGCTTCACAAAAGCAGGTGCAGTGATCACAGAGTTCTGCTATAGTAGGGGCTTGTAGCAAAAGATTTCTGCCTTTGCCAAGAAGGTTGGTTATTATATGACTTTTGTTTGAAAGGAGTTTTATTAATTCTTTTTGGTATGTATTGATGCTTGGGGTCACTAGACACCAGGCGGGGGGGGGGGGGGGTGGGGCAGGCACCACTGTCAGAGGTCCTCGGGCTGTATGCGTGTGTGCGGGTCCTGGTATATAAGAGTGAGCACCATGTCATGTGGGCACTTCGGGCATGAATAAAGTTGAACCAGGTTTGCACCTGAATGAGTTTACAGTAACAAGTCTTGCGAGTCATTATATACATTACATTTGGTGACGAGGTAACTTAAGAACCTTCGCATGCACAATGGGCACCATTGGAATTCTGGAGAGATTCGTGGATGGCAAGGATTGGGCGGATTTTATTGACCGCCTGGATCAGTATTTGGAGGCCAACAAAATGGAGGAAGCAGTTAGGCGCAGGACAGCTCACCATTTGTGGTCCAAAAATGTATGGCTTCTTAAAGAATCTTCTCTCACCTGCACGTCCAACGGACAAAGAGTATGGGGATATGTGCACTTTGGTGCGTGAATATCTCAAAAGAGGGGATCATCTCACGCTATCGCTTCTACACACATGTTCGTGCGGAGGGCCAGGATGTATCGGGATTCATCGCCGACCTAACACGTCTGGTTGAGCCGTGTAAGTTTGGAAACGCGTTGGAAGACATGCTGCGAGACTTTTTCATGATAGGCATCAACCATGATGTGATCCTTCAGAAATTATTGGCTGCAGATACGCTGGATTTGAGCAAGGCCATCGCGACTGCCCAGGCATGCATGGTGACTGATGATAATTTAAGGCAGATATCATCGAAGAGTCAGAGCTCCACGGCAAGTACTGTAAACAAGATTGTGTCGTCATCTGGCAGAGCTGCTTATGGCAGGGCCTACTCGACTGCTTATGTGAAACCTGTAGCTGCTCAAAGTCTGCCAACTGGTACGAATCCGATTTCACCCTGTTGGCATTGTGGGTGCTATCATCGGCCTCATCAGTGTTGGTTTAAACAGTACATCTGTAAAGACTGTTCAAAAGTGGGACATCTTCAGCAAATGTGCCCACAACTGAGCAAGCGTACTGCTGCTCATCACATTGATGATGATGACCAGTCCAGTGCTGGCCCGGATATGCAACCCAAGATACCCGAGGAGGAAGTGTATTCGTTCCTGACAAAGAGCCAACCGATAATGGTCAATGTGAAGCTGAATGGTGTGCCTGTATCAATGGAGCTGGACACGGGTGCGAGTCAGTTGATAATGAGCCAAAGGACATTCGACAAGCTGTAGGACACTGAGGCTGTGAAGCCTAAGCTGAGTCCAGTCAATGCCAAGTTGTGTACTTACACTAAGGAGCTCATACCGGTGATTGGCAGTGCAGTAATCAAGGTGTCATATGATGGCATGGTTCACTATTTACCGTCATCCCGGGCAATGGTCCACCGCTATTCGGTAGGAATTGGCTCGAGAAAATCAAGTCGAACTGGAATGATATCAAAGCATTGTCCTCGGTGGATGACACTTCATGTGCTCAAGTGCTGAAGAAGTTTCTTTCTTTGTTTGAATCGGGCATTGGCAATTTTACTGGAGCCAAGGTGCAGATTCACCTGGATTCTGAGGCAAGATCTGTCTAACATAAAGCTCGGTCTGTTCTGTACATGATGAGGGAGAAGGTCGAAATTGAGCTTGACAGACTCCAACGTGAAGGGGTCATATCACCTGTTGAATTTAATGAATGAGCCAGTCCTATCGTTCCAGTGTTAAAGAATGATGGCACTGTCAGGATCTGTGGAGACTGCAAGGTTACGATTAACTGATTTTTGAAACAGGATCAGTATCTGCTACCGAAGGCTGATGACCTGTTCACCATGCTAGCTGGTGGAAAGTCGTTCACAGAACTGGATCTGACATCGGCCTATATGACACAGGAGCTTGTTGACACTTCAAAGAAACTCACCTGCATCAACACCTATAAAGGACTGTTTGTCTGCAACAGGTGTCTTTTTGGAATCCGTTCAGCTGCAGCCATATTTCAGAGGAACATGGAGAGTCTACTGAAGTCCGTTCCTAGACTGTCGTGTTTCAAGATGACATTCTGATCACAGGTCGCGACACTGCTGAACATCTGAACAATCTTGAAGAAGTCCTACATTGTCTGGACAAAGTGGGACTCAGGCTGGAACGTTCGAAGTGTGTCTTCATGGCACCGGAAGTTGAATTTCTAGGGAGGAAAATTGCTGCTGATGGCATCAGGCCGACTGATTTGAAAACCAAGGCTATCAAAAATGCACCCAGACCTCAAAATGTGACTGAGTTGCATTAATTCCTTGGGCTACTCAACTAATTTGGTCATTTCTTACCCAGATTGAGCACTTTATTAGAGCCACTGCACATGCTGCTCAGAAAAAGCGACAACTGGGTCTGGGGTTTATCTCAAGATAGAGCTTTTGAGAAAGACAAGAATCTGCTCTGTTCGAACAAGCTGCTTGTTCACTATGATCCGTGTAAGCATCTTGTATTGGCCTGTGATGCTTCACCATAAGGGGTTGGCTGTGTGCTCCAACAAGCAAATGAGTCGGGTAAGCTACAACCTGTTGCGTATGCTTCGAAAAGTTTGACAAAGGCGGAAAGAGCTTACAGCATGGTCGAAAAAGAAGCTTTGGCCTGTGTGTATGGGGTCAAAAAAATGCATTAGTATCTGTTTGGTCTTCGTTTTGAACTCGAAACGCCTCACAAGCCAGTCATTTCATTGTTTTCGGAAAACAAAGGTATCAATACCAATGCATTGTCCCGTATCCAGAGATGGGCGTTAATATTGTCTACCTATGATTACGTTATTTGTCATAGACCTGGCACTGAGAATTGTGCCGATGCACTGAGTCATCTGCTGTTGCCCACCCCTGAAGTGGAGACGCCTCAACCTGCAGATCTACTGTTAGTAATGGATGCTTTTGAGAGTGAAGGAACTCCTGTCACTGCTCAACAAGTGAGGATCTGGACCAGCCATGACCCTATTTTATCGGTTGTGAAACGTGTGTCCTCAGGGGTGATTGGTCTGCAATACCTATGGAAATGTGTAATGAGACCAAACCTTACAACCATCGCAAAGATGAACTATTCAGTCAGATTGTCTACTGTGGAGCAATCATTATGCCTAACAAAGGCAGAGAAAAATTTGTACGTGACCTACATAGCACTCATCCTGGTATCGTCATGATGAAAGCCATTGCCAGGGCTCATGCTTTGTGGCCTGGAATTGACTCTGATCTGGAATCATGTGTGCATCAGTGCAATATTTGCATGCAGCGAAGTAAAGTACCAGCGGAATCTCCACTGAGTCTTTGGTCATGGCCATCTAAACCATGGTCGAGGATACACATCGATTTTGCGGGCCCTTTCCTGGGAAAGATGTTTTTTGTTGTGGTGGATGCATATTCAAAGTGGATAGAGTGTGTCATTATGTCATCCAGCACGTCTACAGCTACCATTGAGAGTCTTTGTATCATGTTTGCTACTCGTGGTTTGCCTGACATTGTTGTGAACGATAACGGATCTTGCTTCACAAGTCTTGAGTTTCAAGAATTCATGAAACTCAATGGTATCAGACATGGAAGGTCAGACATAATGGACTTGCTAGCAAAATTAAAGACCATGTCTGTGACTTCGGCAGTGCTCTGGGGGCGGGTCGACCGGGAAATTGACAACGTTTGACAGCAGTTCGGGACCCTGTGCCTGTCCCACATGTCGGGTCTGCCTGCGCTGATGCACTTGAGACACTTGACGCTGAGTAGCGCCCTTTGGCAAGGTGCTTGAGACAATTATTGGCATATTTAGAAGCCCTTAACAGTGGTACTTTACTCACCTTTTGACGTTAACAGCTCGCACACAGATTTCACGTTGCTCCTGGACCCCGTTTGTTCATCTGAGGCAGAGGTTGAGTGGCCATTGAAGCACATGATTGGTGACAGCATTAAAACTTGTATAAAACCTCACAATTTACACCTGTACACTTTCCAAACCCAGAGACGCTTTGGTTTCTCCCTTTGGAAGACAGATTGTACTTAATGCAGGTTGTAAGTCTTTGTAGCAAACTCTGTATCCAGTGTCACCTCATTGGAACAACCTCTGTCACCATTGACGGATCGCTTCTGTCATCCCATCTTCAACTGGTATCTATTCCATCAGGATGGAAACTATAAGAGCGAAAAACCTTAATTAGAGGTAAAGTAATTCGGTGTAATTAAAATACAAAGTAAGAAAGGCAGAGAAAGGTTTAAAATGCATTCATGGTAGAAAAGCTGAATTAGACAGAAACACCAAGGTCAGAGAAATTCTCTTAGGAAATAAGAACACCCACAAGATTTACGTAGACAGCTCACAGAAATAATGAGAGGAGGCCACGATGTTCCAGCCACATGAGATAACAGGGACAATGTCTCTTTTCAGCAGAGGGTAGCCATATGTCTGCCAAGGACATGAGTCTGGGAATTAGCCTGGGAAGACGTTTCCAGAAATGTAACACATCATCTGTCAGGGGCTTTTCCCTAGCAACAGTCGCCAGAACTGAATGTACCAATAGAATCATTAGAAATTACTGTAACCAATAAAATTTATGTAACTGTACCACCCAATGAAATTGCTGTAATCTGTATTAACCAATGGAACACTACCCTGCGTAGTTCCACCATTTTGACTGTATCTGAACTGTATAAGAATGTAACTGTATAGCTTGTCCCATGAGAGAGGTGTTGAGAGCACTCAGTAACGGTACTGATGAGGCCGGATCTCCCTTGATTAATCAGGTTTTAATAAACAACTCTTTTCTCTATAAAAGACCTTTCCTGTGAATGTTATATTTTTAATACTCCACAACAGAAACCAATTCCACCCTGTCACCTTGGCTCTCAAAATCTGACCACGATGAACCCCACCACCAGCATCACCAGCAGCACCAACAACAACACCAAACTTCGCTGCAATCACCTGATACTGCACAGGACAGAGGGCATTAGTACCCGACCACATTGCTGCCCGGGATGCCAGGGATGGCCTAACCAATACCACATTTACTTCACTTGATGCTGCACACCCTGGCTTGCAACATGAAGCGCCAGGTTGGCACCACACCAACACCATGAAGCATTCCTATAATGTCCAAGCCATTCCTTTCACACTCATCACCATTGCGGGGCTTACTGTTATATCTCACCATTCACTGCAACTCACTAAGCCAAAGGTGCACACAAATCTGTCCAAGAAGGCAAAGTGTTAAAAATGTAGATTTCAATGTTTGACTGCACATTAACAGAAACTTTACATGAAGATTGACAAAAAGACCCAAGTGCCTACCCTTGTGTGTTAGTTTGTCTGTTTGCGTGAGGGTGAGGGGTGACTAGTGAGATGGGGATGTGACAATGTAGATAGAGAGGGATGGGTGGAGGTCCAAGTTAAGTTGGTGTGAGTAAGGATGTGCAGGCGTAGGGTAGGGATGGCAGAGTGATCGGGATGAGGATGAGGTTGAGTGTGGCTTTGCAGTAACGTTTCGTGATCTACTAAGATCATTGAAAGGTTTGCGCCACTGCAGCCTGGTCCTCCTGTCGGCATCCCTACTTGTGCCCTTCTCTGCAATATGCAACCAGGCTGCATTGGTCTCCTGAGGAGGTCTCTTCCGTCCAGTGGAAGGGAAGAGAACCTCCCTGCGTGCTCTGACTCCCTCCATAAGCATATGGAGGTTGACGTGGGAGAGCCTGCGTGCAACTCTATACCTCTGTGCAGTGTTTGCAGCACCTCAGTGTTGTTGCACACTGACAGCATAGCTGTCAAAATTAATTTGTGCATGGTCCCTTTAAGGAAACGGCTGATGATGTGTCATCAATTGATGTCATCAAACCTGCTTCCTTTTAATTGACAGAATCTCGCTGAGCGGGCTTAACAAGCCCCATCAGAGGAAAGTCGTGTGGGAGGCCGGGATGGAGACAGCAGCGGGATCGGGACCCACCACCGATGTCGCCAACCCGGTCCCGCCGAGGTAGGCGAAATCGCGGCCCATGAGTTTAAAAGGGGCAGCTGAGATACAAAATTAGCTAAGGGACAGAAAGCAGAGTGTATTGGTGAATGGTTGTTTTTCAGACTGCAGGGAAGTATACAGTGGTGTCCCCCAGGGCTCAGTATTCAGACCACTGTTCCTTTAATAATAATGACCCAGACTTTGGTATACAGGACATAGTTTCAAAGGTCGCAGATGACATGAAACTTGGAAATTTAATAAACAATGAGGAGGATCACAACACACTTCAGGAGGACAGACAGACTGCTGAGATGGGAAGACACATGGCAGATGAAATTTAACACAGAGAAGTGTGAAGTGAAGCGACCCGCATCTTTTAATGTGGGTTCAGGAGGAGCTCTCCTACTCCTGGCTCCATATTGAGGAAAGTATGGGGCCTTCCTGCCTCTTCGTACTGTGAGGTCAGCATGTGGGCGAGTGAAGGTCTGGGGCATTCAAAAATCTGAAACAGGTCTTTAGGACCCGCTGGAACCTAATGTGTGTAAATGATTCTGCCGTTAAAATGTTCTTGACGTGTACTCCTGCCACGAGCCCATCTACCTTAAATAATATGGTGGGTGGCACACTTCCAGCTGGAAATGTGCGTGCACTTCCTGCCAACCATATTGGAGGCTTTGGAGCAATGTTCCCCCTAATTATTTTTGGGTGTGCGGTCCCTTTTAACGGACTGTGTGACCCATTCAAAATTCTGTGCATGCGTGAAATGTCCCATTGAAAAGCCAGTGATCAGTCTGCGCGGGACCTCCAGACAACCACGCGGCTGCACAGCTATACGGGAATATTGCTTAGGAGGCTGTTAAGCGCCAGAAAAATAGGTGCTGCATGGCCGAATATTTAGGCAGTAACTCTGATTTGCAAGAGAGGCCTTGACAATGATGTGCTCCAAGCATGCTCGTAGATAACCTCTAGTTAACATTCACTGTAGGGCAGACATTGTTAACAGCAGTAAGGTCAACTATGGCCTTAAATCTACCTCCATCTCATTTCAAGCTGTCGTATGGGGAAGTTGCTCACAAGCCACCCTCCTCACAACTATCTCATGCTGCACAACTTGTGTTCCACCAGCCATCAGACCAGGAGTCAGGTGCTGGGCTGTTCCATTTCTTTCTTGCCAGTAGGCTCCATTTTATGTCTCCATATTGGATTTCCTTTTACTTTGTTTTTTCCGGCCACTTCTTTCCCCTTTCTTCCTTCAGCCTTGGTAAACGCTGCCAACAGATGTAACTACATTTTGAGCTTTTCCATAGGTTCTAAGAATTTTTGGCCCACATGGAGTCACTTACTTTTAACTGCTCACATCTCTAAGATTTTACCTAAAATGCAATTTTCTGGTTTCCCCATTATGCTAGCTCCCTATACAAGGCCAAAGCTGCACACATATGAATCTTTCTGCAAATGAGCTGACCACAGAAAATGACATGTAATCTGCTCAATACATTCTTGGTTAGCCTTGCACTTGTTTCTCGATTGAAAAAAGTGTGCAGAAATCCATTGTGGCGGATTTCCACTTACTTTGCGCATTGCATGCAATTCCAGGGATAGGGAATTAGATGTGCCCATCTGAAACATGTGACAGCTTGATTTAGATATTAGCTCCCGTTTTAACTGGGGGTGAAGGGCAAGCATGGGGCCAACAGGGTGAGTGTTAGGCTTGCTGGCGTGAGGTACAGACCATTTTAACTTCTCAGCCTCATTTAAATCACCAGGCCCAACTCCCACCTGAATCGAGCATCAGTGATGATGGACATGTGGGAGTTCAGTGAGCGGGGAAGGAGGCCATGGCTGGGGACCCTTGGAAACGGTCCCCAGCAGTCAGGTGGTGGGAGGGGTAGACGGTGGGGGGAGGGAAGCCCAGGATTCCTTGTGTATTCAGGAGGAGCACTCCTGTTTCTCCTAGCCCATAAGAAACCCTTTAAAATAAATCACACCTTTTTGGCCCTCTTATAAGTCCTATGCTCCCTCACACCCAAATCGCCTAACAAGGCTGGCACCAGGTACTAAATGGTAGAATATACTCAAACCATGTAATGAGCTCCTGTGTAATACCAGAATATGCACAGGCCGAGTAACGGACTGTTGTACAACAACAGAATATACACAGACAGGTGAACGGGCTTCTGTGTAATGCCAGAATATAGAGATAGAATAACGGGATCCTGTATAGAAACATAGAAACATAGAAACTAGGTGCAGGAGTAGGCCAGGTCTTCAGCATGCTTTGAGCCAGTTGTTTAAAAAAGTTGCACCCAGTTTTATTGCTACCATCAATGAGTTTTTCAATGATAAGTCTCTTATCTGAGGATCAACAGTTTCTTCTTTTTTGAACAGGCACCATTTTGAGATAAGACATGGTGTTATGAACATTTTTTTAATACGTTCATGGGATGTGGACATCAATGGCAAGGTCAGCATTTATTGCCCATCCCTAACTGCCCTTGAGAAGGTGGCGGTGAACTACTTTCTTGAACCGCTGCACTCCGTGTGTTGAAGGTACTCCCACAGTGATGTTAGGGAGGAAATTCCAGGATTTTGACCCAGCAACGATGAAGGAACGATATTCCAAGTCAGGAATTTGTGTGACTTGGAGGGGAACTTGGATGTGATAGTGTTCCCATGTGCCTGCTGTCCTTAGCCTTCTAGGTGGTAGAGGTCACAGGTTTGGAAGGTGCTGCCGAAGAAGCTTTGGTGAGTTGCTGCAGTACATCTTGTAGATGGTACACACTGCAGCCACGGTGCACGGTGGTGGAGGGAGTGAATGTTGAAGCTGGTGGATGAGGTGCCAATCAAGCAAGCTGCTTTGTCCTGGATGGTATTGAGCTTCTTGAGTGTTGCTGGAGCTACACTCATCCAGGCATGTGGAGAGTATTCCATCACACTCCTGACTTGTGCCTTGTAGATGGTGGAAAGGCTTTGGGAACTCAGGAGTTGAGACACTCGCCGCAGAATACATGGTCTCTGACCTGCTCTTGTAGCCACAGTATTTGTGTCTGGTCCAGTTAATTTTTTGGTCAATAATGACCCTCTGTCCCAGAATGTTTATAGTGGGAGATTTGGCGATGGTAATTCCATTGAATGTCAATAAGAGCTGGCATGGACTGGTTGGACCAAATGGCCTGTTTGTGCTGTATATCCTATGTAATAAGCGGGCACTTATGTGATGCAAATGTTACTTGCCACTTATCAGTCCATGCCTGAATGTCGTCCAGCTCTTCCTGCATGTTGACCAGACTGCTTCATTATCTGAGGAGCTGCAAATGGAACTGAATACTGTAATCAGCGAACATCCCCACTTCTGACATTATGATGGAGATGAAGCAGCTGATGATGGTTGGGCCTAGGATACTTACCTGAGGAACTCCTGCAGCGATGTCCTGAGGCTGAGATGATTGGCCTGCAATGACCACAACCTTTGTGCTAGGTATGACTCAAGCCAGTGGACAGTTTGTCCCCTGATTCCCATTGACTTCAATTTTACTAGTGCGGCTTGATGACCAGTATCAATTTGATTGAAATAAATAACTTGCATTTATAAAGTACCTTTAACATCCTCTGGGCATCCTAAAACACTTCACAGCCAATAAAGTACAACTGAAATGTAATCAATGCTGCAATGTTGGCCAACATGGCAGCCACTTTGCAAGCAACAAGGAAGCTCACATAAACAGGAATGAGAAAAATAAAATAATCTGGTGATATTGGTTGAGGGATAGATATTGGCCAGGACACAACACAAATAGAAGAATATGCTGATAGGTTTAGATGAAGTAGAGTGGGAGGATGTTCCTGCAGAGCATAAACATCAGCATGGATCAGTTGGGCCAAGTGGCCTGTTTTTGTGTTTTATATTTTAGGGGGAGAAATTGGGTGCATTTGCGGCAGCCATCCGCGGGGGAGGGGGCGCTAACAGGGCGCAACTGACTGCGACTGGGTACGGCGTCACTAACGAATCCTGCTAAATTCAGCGGGAGTTTAACGGCGATACAGCATTGCGCCCCGATCTCCTGCGCCCGGAGATCATGCCATCATCACCGTGCACATTGCTCCATTCGTGCCCTGACCCCTAAATTGGGTTTGGCCCCTGAAGCAGCGAGGGGCAATAACAGCGACTGCTTCAGGGTCGCGCGCCGGGCGGCTAGTACCTACTGGGGCAAAACTTAAAGGGAGGGGGCCGGCTGCCTTAAAAAAATATATATAATAGATAAATGCAGTTTATTTTGCACAAGTAAGTAGCTCCTTGAATGTTGCTTGCCTTGGTGGTGATCCAAAGGGAAGGCGCAGGATTTAGAGACAAACTCTAAACTTCTTTGAAGTGGAACTCCTTATAGTATGGTTTGTTTGAGCATCCTGAAAATTCTGACAAGTTCTGTCACGAGAGACAACAAAAGAACTAAACTCCATCGTCCAAGGGTGACGTGCAGCTGGATATGAAACTGGATTTTTTAGAAAGTAGGAAACATCCCACTTTGTGAAATGAATAGACCTAGATTTTCCCTTGCAGTGGGATTCCAGGTGGGAGTTCGTTGGTGTAGGATATCTGTGCATTGGTGTGCACCCACCTGACCCCAGCGGTTCTTCCAATATCAAGCTTATTGCGAATTTGAATGTTGGTGATGTATTAGAGGCCACTAGATCACCTTGCATGGGCAAAGGAATTTATTTTTTTACATTATTTTAAATCTCACACATTGCCAAGTGCAAATCATCTCTCTAATGGATTGTAGCAGACAATGCAGGCCTTTTATTTGCAAACCCTTATTTTGGCCTCCTTAACACTGCTGCACTCCTGGCAGCATTGCTAAGATGTTAATGATTGGAAATACATCAGCTGACATGGGTGGGCATAGTCAAGATCTACCATTGCTGTGTGCAGAAAATCTCAGTAATGGTAACATTAGGAAAGCAGTGGAACAGCTCATCACAAACTTTCATTCACCATAATATGTCAAAATAGGTAGGGTGGAGGAGTGGGGGGGAGCGGGGGAGGAGAAAATCTGGGCCTAAACCTTTGAAAATGACTGAGAAGTTATGGTAGACCTTTGGTGTTGAACCAATGTGGAAAAGCAAACAAATCATAGAATGATACAGCAGAGAAGGAGGCCATTTGGCCCATTGTGCCTGTGCAGCTCTTTGGTAGATCTAGCCAATTAATCCCACTCCCCTGCTCTTTCCACATTGCCATGTAAATTTTCTCCTTCAAGTATTTATCCAATTCTCTTTTGAATGTTACCATTGAATCTGCTTCCACCACCCTTACAGGCAGTGCATTCCAGATCACAACAACTCGCTGTGTTTAAAAAAATATTTCCTCATGTTGCTTCTGATTCTTTTGCCAATTACCTTAAATATGTGTCTTCCGGTTACCGACCTATCTGCCATTGGAAACAGTTTCTCTTTATTTACTTTGTCAAAAACATTCATGATTTTCAACACCTCTGCCAAATTTTCTCTTAACCTTCTCTGCTCTAAAGAAAATAACCCCAGTCTTTCCACATAACTGAAGTCCTTTATCTCTGGTACCATTCTAGTAAATGACTTCTGCACCCTTTCCAAGGCCTGACATACTTCCTGAAGTGTGGTGCCCTGAACCGAACACAGTACTGCAGCCAAGGCCTAACCAGTGTTTTATAAAGGTTTAGCATTACTTCCTTGCTTTTGTAATCTGTTCCTCTGTTAATAAAACCAAGGATCCCATCTGCTTTTTTAACAGCCTTCTCAACTTGACCTGACACCTTCAAAGTTTGTGTACATGCATCCACTGGTCTCTCTTCCTGTACCCCCTTAAAAATTCTGCCATTTAATTCATATTGTCTTTCTTCATTCTTCCCACCAAAATATATCACTTCACACTTCTTTGTGTGAAATTTCATCTGCCATGTGTCTGCCCATTTTGCCAGATTCTCTGTGTCCTCCTATAGTTTGTTGCTAACCTCATTGTTTATTATATTTCTGAGTTTCACAGAATAATAGAAGTTTACGGCACAGAAGGAGGCTGTTTGGCCCATCGTGTCTGTGCCAGCCAAAATAGAACTATTCAGCCTGTCATGCATTCAACTATCATTGTAACTATCATGTATAAGCTGACCTAAGTTATACACCTTGAGAACATTGACCACAATAGGGTGAACTTGTGGGAGACACTCCTAACCTGGACTTTCAGGTATAAAAGGGGAATCTCCACCCACCTTCTTCACTTGAGGTCTTGGTAATAAAGGTGACTGGTCACAGAGTGACCTTCTCTCAAGTATGGGCCTCGTGTGCATTTATACTGTATTGTAAGGAAATATCATTGGCAATGAGAAACTGGGATTTAAACCACGCGAGCATGGCCACTAGCAGCACAGAAGAGAGGTACTGTGTTGGTGATGATTGGGATGACTTTATTGAGAGACTACAGCAAAGTTTTGTCAATAAGGAATGGTTGGGACAGGATTCGGTCGACAAACGCAGGGCTCATCTCCTGATGGTTTGTGGATCCAGAACGTACTCCCTGATGAAGGACCTTCTAGTGCCAGAGAAGCCAACGGACAAGACATTCAAAGAGCTCAGTAAGTTTATCAGAGAACACCTTAAACCGGCGAGCAGCATGCACATGGCGAGACACCGGACTTACACCCACCGGCGGTGAAAAGGGCAGAGCGTTCCAGACTTTGTGGCAGATCTCTGGCAACTGGCGAGCCTATGAAAGATCCCAGATGCATGCAGAGCGGAGATGCTGTGAGGATTTTTTATTGAGGGCATCGGGCACGCTGGGGTTTTCAGGAAACTGATTGAGACCAAAGACTTGACTTTGGAAGCAGAGGTTCTGATAGCCCAGACATTTATCTCGGGAGGAAGAGACCAGAATGATATATAACAAAAATCTTCGCTCAAATGCGACAAACGACCAGGGAGTCAACATTGTTAATGTGACACACAGTTCTCTAGGCAGACAAGGGCAATCGACATTCCCCAGCATGTAGTCGAACCCAAAGGGGGAATTCAACAGAGGCAATGGCTAGCTGAACGGTGATTCATGCCATCGCAATGGACAATGCAGCCAGTAATGGGGCCATCAACACCTGTTAATGGTGCGCTTAATGACATCTACAGAGACAGTCAGAGACGATCGACTGCTAATGGACCTTTTGTTTCCAACAACGGGGCCTCTTGCTCATTCTGGAGGTGTGGAGGCAAACACGCAGCCAGAGCTTGCAGGTATCAGCAATATACCTGCAGAAACTGCAACGTCAGCGGTCACTTGGCGCGTATGTGCAGGAAGCTTGCAGCCAGGTTGATGTACGAGGAAGACGGGCCCGATGTAAGTCCTACGAGGCCAAATGAATACTGGGGGAAATCGCTGGAAGCTGAAGTTCAACGAGATTATGTGGAGCACATATACAGTTCATATACCAGGACGCCACCGATAATGATGAAAGTGCTCCTCAATGGCATCCCAGTATTAACGGCACTAGACACGGGGGCCAGCCAGTCCCTGATGAGTATCAAACAGTTTGAAAGGTTGTGGGTGTCCAAGGCCAGGAGGCCAAAATAATTTCCGATTGACGCATAGCTACGGACATAAACAAAGGAGATCATTCCGGTGCTCGGCAGCGCCACGGTAGTCGTGACCCACAAAGATTCGGAGAACAGGTTGCCACTCTGGATTGCCCGGGGGACAGTCCCACACTACTGGGGAGGAGTGGGCATGCTGTCATGAACTGGAAATGGGGCGATGTCAATGCAATTTCTTCTGTGGAGCACGTATCATGCTCGCAGGTGCTGGACAAAGTTGACTCCTTATTTCAACCCGGCATTGGCACTTTCATGGGGGCCAAGGTAGTGATTCACATAAACCCGAACGCCAGGCCAGTACACCACAAGGCTAGAGCGGTGCCGTACGTGATGTGGGAAAAGATAGAATGCGAATTGGACCGCCTGCTGAGGGAAGGCATCATCTCGCCAGTCGAATTCAGTGACTGGGCGAGCCCGATTGTGCTGGTGCTCAAGGCGGATGGGTTGGTCAGGCTATGTGGCGATTACAAGGCCATCATTAATCGGGTGTCACTCCAAGACCAGTATCCACTACCAAGAGCGGAGGACCTCTTTGCGACGCTATCCGGTGGCAAACTTTTTTCAAAATTGGACCTGACCTCAGCTTACATGACGCAGGAGCTGGCGAGTGAGTCAAAGAAGTGGACCACCATCACAACACACAAGGGGTTGTTTGAGTATAACAGATGTCCGTTTGGGATTCGTTCGGCCGCCGCGATCTTTCAGCGAAATATGGAAAGCCTCCTCAAGTCGATTCCAAGGATGGTGGTTTTTCAAGACGACATCCTCATCACGGGTCGCGATACTGAAGAACAGCTCCACAATCTGGAGGAGGTGCTACGCAGACTGGACCGAGTAGGGCTGCGATTGAAAAAGGCGAAGTGTGTCTTCTTAGCTCCGAGGTAGAATTCCTGGGGAGGAGGGTAGCAGCAGACGGGATCAGACCTATTGCATCCATAACAGAAGCGATCCAGAGAGCACCCAGACCCTATAACACGACGGAGCTGCGTTTGCTCCTGGAGCTCCTGAACTATTTTGGCAACTCTCTTCCCAAATTGAGCACGCTGTTAGAGCTGCTACATGTGCTCCGAGGAAAAGGTCGTGATTGGGTCTGGGGGGATAGCCAGGAAAGGGCTTTTGATAAAGCACGCAATTTGTTATGCTCCAACAAACTGTTAACGTAATATGACCCATGTAAGAAACTTGTTTTAACGTGCGATGCATCGTCCTATGGGATCGTTTGTGTGTTTTGCAGCATGTGAATGCCACTGGTCAGTTACAGCCAGTAGCTTATGCCTCCAGAAGTCTGTCCCAGGCAGAAAGGGGCTACAGGATGGTAGAAAAGGAAGTGCTAGCATGTGTATATGCAGTAAAAAAAATGCACCAGTACCTGTTTGGCAGGAAGTTTGAGCTGGAGACAGGTCACAAACCCCAACGTCCCTTTTGGCCGACAACAAGGCCATAAATGCGAATGCATCTTCCCGCATACAGAGGTGGGCACTTACGTTAGCCGCCTATGACTACACAATTCGGCACAGACCGGGCACTGAAAACTGCGCCGATGCACTCAGCAGGCTCCCACTAGCCACCACTGAGGGGGCAACTGAGAATGATACTGAGATGATCATGGCTGTTGAAGCTTTCGAAAGCGAAGGCTCACCTGTGACAGCCAGTCAGATTAAAGTCTGGACAAATAAAGACCCGCTACTGTCTTTAGTTAAGAAATGTGTCCTGAATGGGGACTGGGCAGCCACGTACGGGGGATGCCCTGAGGAATTTAAACCGTTTCATAGGCGCAAGGATGAACACTCGCTTCAGGCCGATTGCCTAGTGTGGGGAAACCGAGTAGTCATGCCCCAGATGGGCAGAGAGGTGTTCATCAGAGAACTTCACAATAAGCACCCGGACATTGTCATGTTGAAAGCAATTGCCAGGTCACATGTTTGGTGGCCAGGGACAGATGCAGACCTGGAACTTTGTGTTTGCAGGTGCAACACATGTGCTCAGCTGGGCAATGCATCCAGGGAAGCCCCCCTTAGCCCCTGGTCCTGGCCCGCTAAGCCATGGTCATGCATCCATGTGGACTACGCAGGTCTTTTCATGGGAAAAGTGTTTTTGGTTGTAGTAGACGGCTACTCCAAATGGATTGACTGTGCCATTTTAAATTCAAGCACATCCTCTGCCACGGTAGAAAGTCTACAGGCAATGTTTGCCGCCCATGGTCTACCGGACGTCTTGGTCAGTGACAATGGCCCGTGCTTCACAAGCACTGAATTCCAGGACTTCATGGCAGGCAATGGAATCAACCATGTCAGAACGGCACCTTTCAAGCCAGCCTCAAATGGCCAGGCGGAACAAGCAGTGCAGATCATCAAACAGGGGATGCTCAGAATCCAAGGGGATTCCCTACAAAGTCGCTTATCATGTCTCGTGTTGGCCAATAGATCCCGACCACACTTGCTTACAGGGGTTCCATCCGCAGAGATGCGAATGAAAAGGACGCTCAAAACCAGGTTATCCCTTATACACCCTACTATGAAAGAAATTGTTGAGAGCAGGCGTCAGTCACAATATGACTACCATGACAGGAATGTGCGGGCGAGATGTATTGATGTCAATGACCCTGTTTTTTCCTTAATTATGCTGCAGGGCCCAACTGGCTTGCAAGCACTGTGATTGCCAAAGAGGGGAATAGGGTTTTGGAAGTTAAACTTACCAATGGACAAATCTGTCGCAAACACGTGGATCAAACGAAAAGGAGGTTCAGCAACCCCATAGAAGAAGCAGAGGAAGAACACGACGTAGAGTTTACTCCACCACAGTTGACCGAACACCGGAACCAAGTGAAGGCGAGCCCAGTCACTGTGGGCAGTCCGGAGAGGCCTGAGGCACCGTAAACAGCAGACACTCAGGCCAGTGCCCAACAACCGGAGCCCCAACTCAGGCGCTCTCCAAGGGAGTGTAAACCACCAGAGAGACTTAACATGTGATCCCAATAAGACTTTGTGGGGGAGGTAATGTCATGTATTCAACTATCATTGTAACCCATGCATAAACTAACCTAAGTTGTACACCTTGACAACATTGACCACAAGGGGGTGAACTTGTGAGAGACACTCCTAACCTGGACTTTCAGGTATAAAAGGGGAAGCTCCACCCACCTTCATCACTTGAGGTCTTGGTAATAAAGGTAACTGATCACAGAGTGATCTTCTCTCAACTATGGGCCTCGTGTGCATTTATACTGTAAAGTAAGGATAAATCACAGCCTAATCCCATTTTCTTACTCTTGGTCCATTGCCTTGTAGGTGACGGCAGTTCAAGTGCATACCCAAGTGCTTTTTAAATGTGCTGAGGGTTTCTGCCTCTACCATCCTTTCAGGCAGTGATTCCAGACCACCTTCTGGGTGAAAAATGTTCACCTCAACTCCCCTGTAATCCTTCTACCAATTACTATAAATCTATGTCCTCTGGTTATTGATCTCTCTGCTAATGGAAATAGGTCCTTCCTGTCCACTCTCAGGGCCCAAGTTTCCGGTTCTGGCGAAAATGACGCACCTCCGATACTTACGTGACCTGCCTGGGCTCGAAAGCGTGCCGGAATCTTCCCGAACAATTCTCCAGTCCTCCTGGAGCTTGGCGTGGCGTGGTGCAATGGTGTCTCCCTGGGGTGGAGCAAACCTATCGCAGTCTGCAGGGGGGCGGGGCTAAGCCCCTGCGTGTCTTTCTCAGCCGGCTCCCTTTGCGCGTGCGCGGAACAACATGTGCGCATGCGTAATGGGACCTCGACCTTGGCAATCGGCCATTTAAAGGGAGAGCGGGGCACTCATTTAAAGCTAGCTGGGATTTTTGGTTGCAGGTAGGAAAAGGAGTAAACATTATTTTACTGATTCTTGTGCAAAGGAGTGCTGCAACGGTGCTGCATAGGTGCAAGCAAGGACATTTAAAGGAAGAATGTGGCAGACACACATTTAAAGCTCGCTTGGATTTTTGCTTGAAGGTAGGAAAAGGAGTAAAAATTATTTTATTGATTCTTGTTGTGCAAAGGAGTGCTGCAAAAGTGCTGCATAGTTGTAAGCAAGGACATTTAAAGAGAAAACGTGGCACTCTGTTACAGCGAGCTGTGTGATTTTTGGGTGCAGGAAGGGAAGCAGTGAAAAGTCTTAAGTGATTCTTGGAGTGCAAAGGGGTGCTGCACACGTGCATGCAAGGAAAGGACTGTGTTTTTAAAAATCACTGAGTGGAAATCCAGTACCTGTACAGCAATGCAAGAACGTGCAGCGAGAACAAAAAACGTCTTGCATGACGAAGTCGAGACACTAGTTAATGTCATTGAGGGGAGATGGCAGGAGCTGGACACCAGCAACAGAGGCCGCACAAAGGTGGCACACAAAGAAATCAAGAAACGCTGGGACCGAGTTGCAGATGAATACTGCGCAGTGCTGATTACCAGGAGATCTGGAGCCCAGTGTAAAAAGAATTGGCAGGACCTTGGTCAAGTCGTTAGTGTAAGTAATATCTTCCTTTTCTCAATGGAATTGCAATTGTAAATGTGACCAGCTGTACATGTCCCACCCCAGCAGAAAGGCACCCTCTCTAAATAGTTATATTTTCAACATTGCAGAAGAAATTGGCTCACAACAAAAGGGAAAGAACACAATCAGGAGGAGGCCCGCCAAATCTGCACCCACTGATACCCTTGGAACAGAGGGTCGCTGCCATGATGAGTCATGCCTGGAGAAAGGCAATCAGTGATGCACAAGCTGGGCCCACACGCTTGGGAGAGGGTAAGTCCTGAAAATGCATCGTGACCCTTCAAATCATCCTGCTGCCTAGCCTGCTATGTGCGAGACTATCTATGTCACCCATCCTGCCCACTCTTGTGGTACTAACCATTTGACTGTTCAGTTATATTTTGCAGAACATGATGTCACTCTAAAGATTCAGAGGAAGAGTCGGATGCATGCGATCAAGACCAAAGCGTTGGGGGTGGGGAGGAGGGGGGAATGGATCAGGGAAGAATGTCGATCGTAATATGGATCAGTCCATAGTGCAGGGCCTCACTATCCCAGAGAATACCATGAATTCTCCTCCAATATTCCACTCCTTCATCCACCCCCCATCCTTGCGTGGTGCTTTAAGTTCTGATGTGGCATGTCATCCTCTCCTCACGTACCCATCCGCGCTTAGTGATGTAAATTCTGGTAAGACGTTCCATGGTTTCACATTCTTCGAGGTAGAGGGTCACAGTGGTGGTGGTGGAATGCTGCTTGGAACATCCGGTTCCCCATTATCAGAGGTAGAGAGTCCCAATGGTGGTGGTAGAATGCAGCTTGCAGCACCCAGGGCCTCATTATCAGAGGTACAGCGGCACAGTGGTGGTGGTAGAATGCAGCTTGCAGCACCCAGGGCCCCATTATCAGAGGTAGAGGGGCACAGTGGTGGTTGTAGAATGCAGCTTGTAGCACCCAGGGCCTCATTATCAGAGGTAGCGGGTCACGGTGGTGGTGGTAAAATGCAGTGTGGAACACCCAGGGCCCCACTGTCAGAGGAAGCGGGTCCCAGTGGCGGTGGTGGTGGAATGCAGTGTGGAACACCCAGGGCCCCACTGTCCCACCCTGAGCCTCGCACTGGAGTTGTGCCACGAGACAGAGCCGGGGGGAGAGGAAGGAGAACCCGAGTAGACTCTCCTGAGATGCAGCGTTCAAAAATGCGCTTGACGTTATTGCATTGGGTGTGGAGGGCAATGACCTTACCGTTCACTGGAGGGCACCATCAGAGGGGTTGGTGAAAAGTTGACAGCGCTGTATGGGCAAATAGCAGTTATGCCACGTGAACTGAGTGCGGGAATTGCTGGGGCAGTGCAAATGCTGGCAGAGGCCATCAGGTAGTTAGCTGCTGCAATAAGCGCACATCTCCCGGCCAATCAAATGTCCCTCCCACTGCAATCCCAGTATCAGCCTCTGTGGAGATCCAAGCTGGGGCCCCCACTCTCTCCCACCTACCCTGTCTCTTCCCCTTCCCTCCTCTCTCCCCCCACCACCCCTTCTCTTCCCCTACCACCCCTTCTCTTCCCCTACACCCCCCGCCCCCATGAGGCAGTGCACATGCACCGAGATGTGGATGAGAGCTGGGTGCAGCCTTTCTTTGCTGTTGGTGTTGATGTAGTAGATTTGATGCCACTGTTGTAACTGTTTTCAAATTGAAATTGTGTACTAAGTTTTGTAACTTTACAAGTATATAAGTGATCTTAGAGTTTTTAAGTGATCTTAATAAGTTGTTTAAATTTACTGCGTTAAAAGTTATCTTAAGGTTTTTCAGTGATTTTGTTCACAAATTAAAATTGTTTACTAAGCTTTCTAACTTTAAAACTGTATAAGTTTTTGGGGTTGTTAAGTGATCGGAAAGAGTCATATCAAATTTGATAGAAGAATGATTTTATTGCACTAAAGTCAAGTACATTGTAATGATTTCAATGAAATATATTGTACATTGAAACTGAATCATGACAAGAATGCTTTTATTATTATTGCACTAAAGTAAAGTACATTGTAAATGTTTCAATAAAGTTTATTATTTAACATTACAACTGATTCATGGTCCATTATCATACCAAACACAACATTTAGGAACACCTGCAAAAGATAAACATCCCTCACCCCTTCAGTCATGCCTGCCTCCCGCACCTAGCCATGACCGAGGGGCGTGCTGGTGTGGCGTGTCGTGGCTTGGAGATCTCTCCTGCTGCAGTGGGATGGTGTCCGTGGACCGAGGAAGCCAGCGACTAATTACCCTACAGTATCTGAGACACACAGGTCGTTCCTGCTGCTGGCTGCGAGAGGTTGGGTTGGGAGCTGGGGGCAGGGAGGGGAAGAGTGCTGTTGGGAGTGCAGGAGTGAGGAGGGACACATGGAGCGAAGGGTTGGGAGGTGGGTGGGTGGGGGCGGATGCGGGGGGGGAAGAGTGCTGCTGGGGATGTGGGAGACAATGGTGGGTTTTAGGGTGACTTACAACACGTTACTCTAACAGCCAGTCCCTGACAGAGGCATAATTTCAAACAGTTAGTTTTACAAATGAGGTGAATCATTCAAGTAATAGGCTTAATGGGGTATGATGATTTCCAAAGGATCAAATTAGCCATAATTAGATGTTGATGTGCCTGCCTCAGCCGGAAGTCTACACTTGTTTATTTATAAAAAGAGAACCAACCATCTTCATTCAGCAGATATCAGGCAAAATATCATCGAAAGAGGTTTAGGCCATGTTAAGTGATGTGTTTAATGCTTCAGTCCTTTTTGTGTTTAATTCCCACCCTCCGTCTCCGACTGTGCCTGCACAGAGCTTAACTCTAGGTAAGGTTGTTCAGAACTTATAAAAGTGGGCACTTACTCCATTCTAAGTTAGTTTGGAGTAAGTTTTCGCTGCCGAAATTTGCAAAACAGGCCTGAGTGGCTGGACACATCGCCTTTTGAAAAAGAAATACCTGAACTAAACCAACCTAAACTAACTCACTAGAACTGGAGCAAACTAAGTGCCGAGAATTGCAATTTGTAACATACTCCAAACTGAACTAGTTGCTCCAAAAAAATAGGAGCAACTCCACCCGAAACTTGGGCCCCATGCCCCTCATAGTTTTATACACCACCATTAAGTCTCTCCTGAGCCTTTTCTGATCCAAATAAAGCCACCCAGCCTATCCAATCTTTGTAAATTAAAAAGCAGAGCCACAAGGGTAATAATATCTGGATTACTACGTGAGCCACGAGCAAATTTGCATAGGGTAAATAAGATCAGAGAGATGAACGCATGGCTCGAAAACTGGTGTGGGAGAAATGGGTTTCGATTCCTGGTGCACTGGCAACAGTACTGGGCTAAGAGGGAGCTGTTCTGTTGGGACAGTCTTCACTTGAACCATGCTGGTCCTAGTATCTTAAAACGAATCGAATCTTATATCGAATCGAATAACTAGGACTGTAGAGAGGGCTTTAAACCAATTAGTGGGTGGGGGGGCGTTCAGGTGAGCGAACATGTAAAAGGTCAAAGAGAAAGGCGAAGGCAATAGAGCAGGGTGGTGATCATAGAAACATAGACATTAGGTGCGGGAGTAGGCCATTCGACCCTTTGAGCCTGCACCGCCATTCAATAAGATCATGGCTGATCATTTCCTCAGTATCCCTTTCCTGCTTTCTCTCCATATCCCTTGATTCCTTTAGCCGTAAGGGCCATATCTAACTCCCTCTTGAATATATCCAATGAACTGGCATCAACAACTCTCTGCGGCAGGGAATTCCACAGGTTAACAACTCTCTGAGTGAAGAAGTTACTCCTCATCTCAGTCCTAAAAGGCTTACCCCTTATCCTTAGATTATGTCCCCTGGTTCTGGACTTCCCCAACATCAGGAACATTCTTCCTGCATCTAACCTGTCCAGTCCCATCAGAATTTTATATGTTTCTATGAGATCACCTCTCATCCTTCTAAACTCCAGTGAATACAGGCCCAGCCAATCCAGTCTCTCCTTATATGTCAGTCCTGCCATCCCGGGAATCAGTCTGGTGAACCTTCGTTGATCGGGGAGTTGATAACCAGAGTGACAGGAAGGGACAGAATGTATAAAAATAAGAGTGTATCAGAAAGTGGGGTCAAAGCAGGCAAACATGGTAAAAAGACAATTACAAGCTCTTTATCTAAATGCAAGCAGCACTTGTAACAAGACAGATGAGTTGATGGCACAAATAGATATAAATGGGTATGATCTTGTAGCCATTACAGGGACATGGTTGCAAGGTGACCAAGGCTGGGAACTGAATATTCAGGGATATTTGACAATTCAGAAAGATAGTCAAAGGAAAAGGAGATGCGATAGCTCTTTTAATAAAGGATGAGATCAGTGCAGTCGTAAGAAATGATATTGGCTCAGCAGTTCAAGATGTAGAATCAGTTTGGGTGGAGATAAATAATGTGAAGAAGTCACTACTGGGTGTAGTCTATAGGCTCCCTAACAGTAGCCATGCTGTTGGACAGAGTATAAATCAAGAAATAATGGAGGCTTGTAAGAAAGGTACAGCAATAATCATGGGCAATTTTAATCTTCATATTGATGGGATAAATCAAATTGGCAAAGGTAGCCTTGAGGAAGAGGTCATATAGTGTATCCAGGATGGTTTCCTTCAACAGTACAGAGTGGAAACCAGGGAGCAGGCTATATTAGATCTGGTACTGTGTAATGAGACAGGATTAATAAATGATCTCATAGCAAAGGAACCTCTAGGAAAGAGTGATCGTAGCATGGTTGAATTTCAAATTCAGTTGGTGAGAAAGTTTGGTCTCAAAACTCTGTCCTGATCTTAAATGATGACGATTACAAAGGTATGAAGGGACAGTTAGATAAAGGGGACTGGGAAAATAGATTAAAGTGTACGACGGTTAATAAGCAGTGACAGACATTTAAGGAGATATTTTATAACTCTCAATAAAATATATTCCAGAGAGAAGGAAAGGCTTTAAGAGAAGGGATAACCATCCGTGGCTAAATAAGGAAGTAAAGGATGATATCAAATTGTAAACAATGGCATACAATGTTGCCAAGATTAGTGGGAGGCCAGAGGATTGGCAAATGTTTAAAACCAGCAAAGGGCAACTAAAAAGATAATGAGAGAGAGGATGAGAGAGAAGATGGATTATGAGAGTATACTAGCAAGAAATATAAAAACATATTAAGAGCTTCTACAGGTATATAAAAAGGAAGAGATTAGCTAAAGTAAACATTTGGTCCCTTAGAGGATGAGACTGGGGAATTAATAATGGGGAACAGGGAAATGGCAGAGACTGAACAAATATTTTGTATCAGTCGTCAGATTACAAGACACTAAAAACATCCCAATAATACATAATCAAGGGGATATAGGCAGGTGGAAACATAAAACAATCACTGTCACTAAAGAAAAAGTACTCGGTAAAATGATGGGACTAAAGATGGACAAGCCCCCTGCAGCTGATGGCCTGCATCTTAGGGTATTAAAAGAATTGGCTGCAGAGATAGTGGATGCATTGGTTGCAATCTAACAAAATTCCCTGGATTCTGCAGAGGTCCCAGCGGATTGGAAAACCTCAAATGTAATGCCCCTGTTTAAAAAAGAAGTGAGACAAAAAGCAGGAAACTACAGACTAGTTAGCCTAACATCTGTCTTTGGCAAAATGCTGGAGTCCATTATTAAGCAAACAATAACGGGACATTTGGAAAAACATAATACATTTGGAAATGCACCGTCAAGCAGAGTAAGCACGGTGTTATGAAAGGGAAATCATGTTTGACAAGTTTGCTGGAGTTCTTTGAGGATGTAATGAGCAGGGTGGATAAGGGGAAACCAGTGGATGTCATGTATTTGGATTTCCAGAAGGCATTCAAAAAGGTGCCACATAATAGGTTACTGCACAAGGTAAGAGCTCAGTGGGTTGGGGGTAATATATGAGCATGGATTGAGGATTGGCTAACTAACAGAAAACATAGAGTCGGAATAAATGGGTCATTTTCCGGCTGGCAAACAGTAACTAGTGGAGTGCCACAGGGATCAGTGCTGGGTCTTCAACTATTTACAATCTATATTAATGACTTGGATGAAGGGACCAAGTGTAATGTAGCCAAGTTTGCTGATGATACAAAGATGGGTGGGAAAGCAAGTTGAGAGGAGAACATAAAGAATCTACAAAGGGATATAGACAGGCTAAGTGTGTCGGCAAACATTTGGCAGATGGACGATAATGTGGGAAAGTGTGAGGTTATCCACTTTGGCGGGAAAAATAAAGAAAATTATTATTTAAATGGAGAGAGATTACAAAATGCTGCAGTACAGATGAACCTGGGGGTCCTTGTGCATGAAACACAAAATGTTAGTATACAGTACAACAATAATCAGGAATGCAAATGGAATGTTGGCCTTTATTGCAAGGGGGATAGAGTATAAAAGCAGGGAAGTCCTGCTACAACTGTACAGGGTATTGGTGTGACCACACCTAGAGTACTGTGTACAGTTTTGGTCTCCTTATTTAGAAACAGAAATTTACAGCGCAGAAGGAGGACATTTCGGCCATCATGTCCGCGCAGCCGACAAAGAGACACACGGTCCTCGATCATCGGTCCTTAAGGTTACATTTAAACCAATGAATAATGGCGGATAGATAAAGAGCATCTGACTCAACCAGTCTGCCCCACACAATTGCGATACCCCATGTATCGCAACATTTTACACTCCACCCCACCCGGAGCCATGCGATCTCCTGGGAGAGACAAAAAAGCGGTAAAAACCCAGACCAATTGTAGAAAAAATCTGGGAAAATTCCTCTCTGACCCATCCTGGCGATCGAAAATAGTCCAGGAGATCACTCTGGCCATATAAGATTCCATGATGTACTTACCATCGTGTCTGCACCAGCCAACAAGAGGTTATCCAATTTAATCCCACTTACTACCTCTAGGTCTGTAACCCTGCAGGTTACGGCACTTCAAGTGCATATCCAAGCACCTTTTAAATGTGGTGGGAGTTTATGCCTCCACTACCCTTCAAGGGAGCGAGTTCCAGACCCCCATAACCCTCTGCATGAAGAAGCTTCCCCTCAAATCCCCTCTAAACCTTCCACCAACCAGCTTAAACCTATGGCCCCTCGTAATTGACCCCTCCACCAGGGAAATAGGCCTTTGCTATCCACTATATCCAGGCTCCTCAACATTTTTTACACCTCAATGAAGTCTCCCCTCAGCCTCCTCTGTTCCAAGGAGAACAAACCCAGCCTACCTAATCTGTCCTCATAACTAAGATTCTCCATTCCAGGCAGCATCCTTGTAAATCTGTGCACCCTTTCCAGTGCAATCACTTCCTTCCTATAATACGGTGACCAGAACTGCACGCAGTATTCCAGCTGTGGCCGAACCAGTATATTATACAATTTAAACATAACTTTCCTGCTCTTGTATTCTATGCTTCGGCCAATAAAGGCAAGCATTCCATATGCCTTCTTAACCATCTTATTCACCTGACCTGCTACTTTCAGGGGTCTGTGCACAAACACTCCCAAGGTCCCTTTGTTAATCTACATTTCTAAATGGCCTACCATTAAATGTGTACATAGAAACATAGAAACATAGAAAATAGGTGCAGGAGTAGGCCATTCGGCCCTTCTAGCCTGCACCGCCATTCAATGAGTTCATGGCTGAACATTCAACTTCAGTACCCCATTCCTGCTTTCTCGCCATACCCCTTGATCCCCCTAGCAGTAAGGACCTCATCTAACTCCTTTTTGAATATATTTAGTGAATTGGCCTCAACAACTTTCTGTGGTAGAGAATTCCACAGGTTCACCACTCTCTGGGTGAAGAAGTTCCTCCGCATCTCGGTCCTAAATGGCTTACCCCTTATCCTTAGACTGTGACCCCTGGTTCTGGACTTCCCCAACATTGGGAACATTCTTCCTGCATCTAACCTGTCTAACCCCGTCAGAATTTTATATGTTTCTATGAGGTCCCCTCTCATTCTTCTGAACTCCAGTGAATACAAGCCCAGTTGATCCAGTCTTTCTTGATAGGTCAGTCCCGCCATCCCGGGAATCAGTCTGGTGAACCTTCGCTGCACTCCCTCAATAGCAAGAATGTCCTTCCTCAGGTTAGGAGACCAAAACTGTACACAATACTCCAGGTGTGGCCTCACCAATGCCCTGTACAACTGTAGCAACACCTCCCTGCCCCTGTACTCAAATCCCCTTGCTATGAAGGCCAACATGCCATTTGCTTTCTTAACCGCCTGCTGCACCTGCATGCCAACCTTCAATGACTGATGTACCATGACACCCAGGTCTCTTTGCACCTCCCCTTTTCCTAATCTGTCACCATTCAGATAATAGTCTGTCTCTCTGTTTTTACCACCAAAGTGGATAACCTCACATTTATCCACATTATACTTCATCTGCCATGCATTTGCCCACTCACCTAACCTATCCAAGTCGCTCTGCAGCCTCACAGCATCCTCCTCGCAGCTCACACTGCCATCCAACTTAGTGTCATCCGCAAATTTGGAGATACTACATTTAATCCCCTCATCTAAATCATTAATGTACAGTGTAAACAGCTGGGGCCCCAGCACAGAACATTGCGGTACCCCACTAGTCACTGCCTGCCATTCTGAAAAGTACCCATTTACTCCTACTCTTTGCTTCCTGTCGGACAACCAGTTCTCAATCCATGTCAGTACACTACCCCCAATCCCATGTGCTCTAACTTTGCACATCAATCTCTTGTGTGGGACCTTGTCGAACGCCTTCTGAAAGTCCAAATATACCACATCAACTGGTTCTCCCTTATCCACTCTACTGGAAACATCCTCAAAAAATTCCAGTATAGCGTTTCCTTATTAGCCCTCCCCAAGTGCATTAGCATACACTTCTCCAAATTAAATTCCATTTGCCACTATTCTGCCCACCTGATCAGTTGATTGATATCCTTCTGCGGTCCATGACTTTCCTCTTCATTATTAACCACACAGCTAATTTTAGTGTCACCTGCAAACTTTTTAATCTTACACCCTATATTCAAATCTAGATCATTGATGTATACCACAAAAAGCAAGGGACCCAATACCGAGCACTGTGGAACTCTACTGGAAACATCCTTCCAGTCACAAAAACATCCATCAATCATTACCCTTTGTTTCTTACCTATAAGCCAATTTTGGATACAACTAGCCACTTTACCCAGCATCCCATGGGCTTTAACCTTCGTGACCAGTCTACCATGTGGGAACTTATCAAAAGCTTTGCTAAAGTCCATACACACTACATCGTACGCACTACCCTCATCGACCCTCCTGGTTACCTCCTCGAAAAATTCAATCAGGTTAGTCACGATCACGAAACACGATTTTCCCTTAACCATCATAGGCAGTACCTCGAATTGAGGAAGACTTGTGTTGGGGTAAAAAGAAAACTTCCCTTCTTCAAGGTGGACTTCCTGATATAAGGAATCAACACCCACCCATAAAGCGACCACGGAATCACGCAGACGAAACCTCAGTTCAACCAGTTTTTATTCAAGCATGCAGGGGAAGAGTTTTGATGAACCCTTCTAAGAACAGAGGTTTCTACATCGAAGGTTATACATTTTATGAGGTGTACGACCCTCCTACCAAACCATCGATTGGCCTACTGCTTATCAGCGAAGTTACATTGATTCGTTGACCCTTATCAGACTGGCTCTGAGTGGTTCCCTCATCCTTTCCATCTTCCATCACCTGTCAGTTTTTTGGGCTATGTTTGTTCAGTGGTGTCAACTTTGCCTCAGTTCCTCATGATGTTTTGATTAACCTTGTTTCCCAGGGTGGTGCCTCCTTAGCCCTCTCCCAAGAACTCGAGTCAAAACTACCAGTCAATACTATAATCTATGTTCCCCAAACAGCTTATTCTACTGTCCTTGGCAAGTGTTGTTTGTACTGAATCTTCCATCAGTCTGTGCTAGGGTTCAACGTATTTACCAGCAAGCTTTGCTTTTTAGCTGTTCTCCATTTTAAAACTCATTTGTAAGTGAGTTTTATAAGCGAGCTATACATGCATATAAGCGAATGCCTACTTCCACTTTGGTGACACTATTTTATCCGCTTACACTACTATACCCCCTTACAATCCCTCCTTATGGCCCTTGGCAAATGCCCAAGATAGGCCATTTCCCAATCTGTTCCTCATGGGTGAGCCTCTAGGGTTGTCCTTTCGCTTGGGTAGCGCTACCTCCGGAACTGCAGGACCCACCTGTCAGCTTTCCCATCAAGGTAATACAAGATAAGTCCTTTTGGCAGGACTGCTTAATTTTCCTTTATTCAGTGTTTTTTACTATAGTTCATGCTATGGCCTGCCTCTTACATCGGTTACACTTTTTACAGGCTAACAATAGCAAGATGACCAATATGATCCCTTGCACTACAACCAGTACATGTGACACTATCCATATCCACGGATGCACTTGCACATTGAGCCCAGCATTTCCTCAGTGTTCTTTCACAGTTTGTCTATGTCTTCTATCAGGACTATATACTTCAGTCTTTGACTCCAAATATCCTGCTCCAGTCGAGTTTGTTCCTCATTCAGTTCGGTATCGGTTCTCCTTGCAGCCCGATGGCCTCCACGTACCCTTCTCAGATAATGTCTATTATTGCCCCATTGATGGTTTCTTCCTTTAGTTCATATAGTTTATAATTTAAATATGTCTCATCAAGCGGGGTAAAGCAGAAGTCAGTATTCATGATATCTCCCTTATTTGTGACCGTCATTTCAGTTGTCATGGTGCTCACACATCATTCCCCATTTCCTCGTGGAACAGCAGTAGTTTGGTAGTCTCATGTTGGGGTGACCAATATGATCCCTTGCACTACAACCAGTACCAGTGTCAAGGTGCATCCGTCAATTTGGCCATATCCACAGTCGTCATTCGTAGTGGATCTCGACATAAAATAACTTGGTTATTTTTATAACAACCATCTATGCTGAGACTCTTAGTACTGTTGTTCTCTTTAATTACATATCTGGATAGGTAGGTCATGGTAACGCACGCAAGTTTGATTTCTTGTTTCCCCTATATTGTCTGTTTGGTATACGGGATCTCTCTTTGTCACATAATACTGTGATATTGATAGTACAAAACCGATTATAGTTAAATGTCCGGTTGCACATCTGACCTTTGGGACTCAAGCATGACTGTTTCTCCGCACCTCACATGCATGTTTTTGTCCAAGGTCCAGTTGGTAAATACATCAGGTGTTATCCAATCTGGCATCTTTCCATTTTGAAGTTGCTCTCGGTTATGTTGTATACCACTGAGTAACGATGCTCCGTACCCTGCGCAAACTATTTCTGTCTGTATGGTTCTACTCAAGTTTCTTTCTGCTCTGCCCATCGAATAGTTCTGGCACGGTCTCGCAATGCGTGGGCTACTTGTAACAATTCCCTCTCCACGCCACTACCCAGTTGTGCCTGTACCCTTTCATTATCTTCATCCCGATTATCTATCGTGTGCAGGTCTATAGTGTTTACCGTCGCAACTCCCGCCGCGTATCCCACGCCTACCATTTCTAGTATCCCTCTTTTTCCCTGGTCCTGCTTTTTACCTGACCCTCTTTCCACTTTAAACCTCATGGTTTTTGATTCAGGACCTTCAAGTGCTCGCAGGGTCAGGTTTTTATCCCCCTTTTGCCCCAGCGTTCATAGTTGGACACGTTGGTGGCATTGGGGGTGTGGTGGTCGGGGGCCTGGTAGTGCTCACTGTTACTAAAGTAGTTGGTCAGGCCATGGTGGTGGGTCTATCTCAGGAAATAACCCTCCAGTGCCATTCAGAGTAGGAATTGTAGGATAACTCAGATGAATATGTGGCTTGAAAAATGGTGCAAGGGGGAAGGATTCAAGTTCCTGGGACATTGGAACTGGTTCTGGGGGAGGTGGGACCAGTACAAACCGGATGGTCTGCGCCTGGGCAGGACCGGAACCAATGTCCTAGGCGGAGTGCTGTTGGGGAGGGTTTAAACTAAAATGGCAGGGGAATGGGAATCTATGCAGGGAGGCAGTGGGAAGTAAAAAGGTGGCAGAAGCAAAAGGTAGGAAGGAGAAAAGCAAGAGTGGAGGGCAGAGAAATCAAGGGCAAAAATCAAAAAGGGCCACATTACTACATAATTCTAAGAGGACAAAGAGTGTTAAAAGAACAAGCCTGAAGGCTCTGAGTCTTAATGCAAGGAGCATTCATAATAAGGTGATTGGGATTACGGGAACATGGCTCCAAGGTAACCAAGGCTGGGAGCTCAACATCTAGGGGTATTCAATATTCAGGAAGGACAGACAGGAAGGAAAAGGAGGTGGGATAGCATTACTGGTTAGAGAGGAGATTAACGCAATAGTAAGGAAGGACATTAGCGTGGATGATGTGTCATCTATATGGGTAGAGCTGCGAAACACCAAAGGGCAGAAAACATTAGTGGGAGTTGTGTACAGACCACCAAACAGGAAATTAGGGACGCATGCAATAAGGGTACAGCAGTTATCATGGGTGAGTTTAATCTACATATTGAATGGGCTAAACAAACTGGTAGCAATATTGTGGAGGAGGATTTCCTGGAGTGTATAAGGAATGGTTTTCTAGACCAATATGTCGAGGAACCAACTAGAGAGCAGGCCATCCTAGACTGGGTCTTGTGTAACGAGAGAGGATTAATTAGCAATCTGGTCATACGGGGCCCTTTGGGGAAAAGTGACCATAATATGGTAGAATTCTTCATTAAGATGGAGAGTGACACACTTAATTCAGAGACTAGGCTCCTGAACTTAAAGAAAGGAAACTTAGACGGTATGAGACGTGAATTGGCGAGGATAGACTGGAGAATGATACTTAAAGGGTTGATGGTGGATAGGCAATGGCAGACATTTAAATATCACATGGATGAACTACAACAATTGTACATCCCTGTGTGGCGTAAGAATAAAAAAGGGAAGGTGGCTCAATCGTGGCTAACAAGGGAAATTAGGGAAAGTGTTAAGTCCAAGGAAGAGGCATATAAATTGACCAGAAAAAGCAGCAAACCTGAGGACTGGGAGAAATTTAGAATTCAGCAGAGGAGGACAAAGGGTTTAATTAGGAGGGGGAAAATAGAATATGAGAGTAAGCTTGCAGGGAACATAAAAATTGACTGCAAAAGCTATGTGAAGAGAAAAAGATTAGTGAAGACGAATGTAGGTCTTGCAGTCAGAATTAGGTGAATTCATAATAGGGAACAAGGAAATGGCAGACCAATTGAACAAATACTTTGGTTCTGTCTTCACTAAGGAAGACACGAATAACCTCCCGAAATTACTAGGGGACCAAGGATTTAGCGAGAAAGGTGAACTGAGGGAAATCCTTATTAGTCAGGAAATGGTGTTAGGGAAATTGAAGGGACTGAAGGCCAATAAATCCCCAGGGCCTGATCGTCTTCATCCCAGAGTACTTAAGGAAGTGGCCCAAGAAATAGTTGATGCATTGGTGGTCACTTTCCAACATTCCATGGACTCTGGTTCAGTTCCTATGGATTGGAGGATAGCTAATGTAACCCCACTTTTAAAAAAAAGAGGGTAAGAGAAAACAGGGAAATATAGACCGGTTAGCCTGACATCGATGGTGGAGAAAATGCTGGAATCAATTATGTAATAGCAGCGCATTTGGAAAGCAGTGACAGGATTGGTCAAAGTCAGCATGGCTTTATGAAAGGGAAATCATGCTTGACAAATCTTCTAGAGTTTTTTGAGGATGTAACTGGTATAGGGGCTAAGGGAGAACCAGTGGATGTGGTGTATTTGGACTTTCAAAAGGCTTTTTACAAGGTCCCACACAGGAGATTAGTGTGCAAAATTAAGGCACATGGTATTGGGGGTAATGTATTGATGTGGATAGAGAACTGGTTGGGAGACAGGAAGCAAAAAGTAGGAATAAACGGGTCCTTTTCAGAATGGCAGGCAGTGACTAGTCGGGTGCTGCAGGGTTCAGTGCTGGGACCCCAGCTATTTACAATACACATTAATGAATTAGACGCAGGAATTGAATGTAATATCTCCAAGTTTGCAGATGACACTAAGCTGGGTGACAGTGCGAGCTGCGAAGAGGATGCTAGGAGGCTGCAGGGGGACTTGGACAGGTTAGGTGAATGGATAAATGCATGGCAGATGCAGTATAATGTGGATAAGTGTGAGGTTATCCACTTTGGTGGCAAAAACAGGAAGGCAGATTATTATCTGAATGGTGACAGTGAGTAAAAGCGGAGGCGCTACAAGACCTGGGTGTCATGATACATCAGTCATTGAAGGTAGGCATGCAGGTACAGCAGGCAGTAAAGAAAGCAAATGGCATGCTGGCCTTCATAGCAAAGGGATTTGAGTATAGGAGCAGGGAGGTCTTACTGCAGTTGCACAGATCCTTGGTGAGATCACACATTGAGTATTGTGTGCAGTTTTTGTCTCCTAATCTGAAGAAGGACATTCTTGCTATTGAGGGAGTGCAGCGAAGATTCACCAGACTGATTCCCGGGATGGCAGGACTAACATATGAAGAAAGACTGGTCGACTAGGCTTATACTCATTGGAATTTGGAAGAATAAGAGGGGATCTCTTTGAAACATATAAAATTTTGACGGGATTAGACAGGTTAGATGCAGGAAGAATGTTCCCAATATTGGGGAAGTCCAGAACCAGGGATCACAGTCTAAGGATAAGGGGTAAGCCATTTAGGACTGAGATGAGGAGAAACTTCTTCACTCAGAGAATTGTGAACCTGTGGAATTCTCGACCTCAGGAAGTTGTTGAGGCCAGTTCGTTAGTTATATTCAAAAGGGAGTTAGATGTTGCCCTTACAGCCAAAGGGATCAAGGTGTACGGAGAGACAGCAGGAATGGGGTACTGAAGTTGCGTGATCAGCTATGATCATATTGAATGGTGGTGCAGGCTCGAAGGGCCGAATGGCCTATTCCTGTACCTATTTTCTATGTTTCTATGTTTCCAACACCATTCATAGATGTCTGTACATTGGGAGGGCGGGCATATCTTCTACTCTTCCTTCCCTTGTTGGGATACTCCGGAGAATTGCGTGAAATTTGGCGTGCACCTTATCTGCACCCCTTCCCGCAGGTGCAGTATCTTTGTACCCCCCTCCTGGTTATTAAATACACCGCGGTCTTAGTCACGCTAATTATTCATCCCGTATTACTGGCCCATCCCCTATATCATTTTGTTTCCTCATTTCGTTGTTTTATGCCCATTATTCCGATGCTGCAATTTAAGTCCACTGTTGCTCCGTCCGTCACTGTCAGCGTTTTTGATTCTTTATCACAACTAATGTCGCCCGAGTCCCTGTAATACAGGCCTCGCTGTCCCTCAGCCTGTTGTCCTTGATATGAAAATGAGTTCCCCCACGTTGTTCCCACGAACACCAGAAACCGGCAAAAACAATATTTCCCAGTTAGTTCGTGACTATGTTTTTCAACTCGGTGCAGTGTTTCCACTTGCTAATACCCCTTATAACTACGCAGGCGGACGTGTCACTTACCGTTCTCACCATCACCTGACTGCCTACTTGGGGTATTTGGACCTTCTGTTCTTTCGTGTCATTCTCTAAGTCCTTGATTACTTGTTGATCTCTAGTTTGCGCTTTTAAGTCATGTAACTGCTTACAGAGTTCCATCACAAACCTCCGTATCCTGTCTATATAAGGTTCTACGTCCTCACTGCCTGTAACAAGACTTCTGGCAGTCTCATAGCCCTTTCGGTCATTAGTTCAAAGGGAGTCAGTCCTGTCATCCAACTAGGGATTGCCCTGAGTTTCATCAGTACTCGGGGTAACATGTCTACCCATCCCTTTCCAGTCTCTTCGATTGCCTTGGCTAGTGCCTCTTTTAAGGAAGTTTCCGGATGGTAGTAGAGCGCAGGCCTGTTTCATTTCTAGTGGCGAAAGCTTCTACCCACTTCGTAAGCTGGTCTATTATAACTAAGCAGTATGTCTTCCCCTTGTTACTGGGTAATGGTCCAGTAAAATCTATCTGTAAGTTTTCTCAGGGTCCTTTCGATCGGAGCTGATGTCCCCGTCTGACCTTTACTTTCCCTCTTGGGTTGTATTTTACGCATGTCACGCCCCTTCTAAGGTGGTTCTCTATATCTCTACCCATTCCCTTTCACCACCAGCATCTGGACATCGAGTTTATCGTTGGTTCTACCTGTATGGACTTGCCCGTGTATAAATTTAGTAGGCTCCACTGGATGCATTCTGGGACCGCCACATTCCCGTCTTTCCTCCATACCCCATCGGTCCCTTGTTGGGTTCCTCCCAGCTTCCACCTCTCCTTTTCCAATGGAGTGGCTTCTCCCTGTACCTGAAGTATTGGCCTACCTCCTGATGTCATGTATCCCCGTCTATGCCAGACTATCATATAATCATGCACTACTCGAAAAGCATACCGAATGTCTGTATAGATGTTTACTCTTTTACCCTCAGCCATCCTCAGAGCCTTGGTGAGAGCCACCAATTCAGCCACTTGAGCCAATAGACCCACTTCTAGCCATCCTTCCCTTCCAACCTATCTGATGCTACCTACCATTGCCCATCCCGTTCGTGACATCCTGTTGATATAGTGCCGGGAACCATCTACGTATAGGTCCATGTCTGCCTCCTCAAGCGGGGTTTCACTAGCCTGACTACTTCCCTCGTCTTCTCCTATCTCCCTCCATAATGATCCACCCTGCAGAGTTGTTACAGTTGTCTTTTATTATTGTTACCGTCCCGTTGCGGGGGTGGTAAGAGCATTGCTTCCCACCTAGCCCCTCGCGCGTCGGATATCGGTTTTAGCCTTCCTGTGTTAAGCAATTCTACTAATGTGTGCTGGGTATGTAATTGAGTCACCACCGCGTTAAAATGATCTTTACAGTGGTATGTATCAATGTGGAAAGGCCTATTCTGGTCGGGTAATCTCAGGGCTGGAACACTTGGTGGGAGCTCGTTTTAACTTTACAAACGTCGTTTCCTGATCAGGGCCCCAGTCCACTGGCTTTTGGGAGGGTTTCTCCCCCTTTGACCAGGTCCTGTATAGGTTGGGCCATCTCGGCATATTCGGGGATAAAATTGTGGCAATAGTTTAATAGCCCTTGTACCTGCCTGACCCATTTCATGGCCCCTGGCCTTGGCATTGATTTAATAGCCTCCTTTCTGTTGTTGGGCATTTGTCTTTCTCCTTGTGTTACGATGTATCCTAGATATGTTACTTCGCTCTTTCCATAGTCTTTATAACCGTTATAATTTATTTATTTTCCTTCTGGCACGTGGGAAAACATTCACTTCCAATTAAGAAACCCAAATTAATAATGTCCAGTGTTATTTTTAAATTTCATGCAGCGATGCTAAAGTTGTTTGGTGAACTAAATAAAACAGCTGTCAGTGGAAAGGGTTAACTCCTTTGCAGGCTTGTAAGAAGGCGTAATTCTTTTTTTTAAAACCTTTCCTCTATGAGAAACAATTGATCTCGGTTTTATAAAAGTTTTCAAACTGGACATTTACTTCACTGAAGTAGAAACTTTCCTGTAATTTAAAATATCATTTTCCAAACAATCAAATGGCACCTTTATTTTTCGTGGCAAAAATCATTATCAACATAGAGTATCTTTTATCTCTTTTCCAATGTGTTGAAAGTTTCAAATTTACACTTTGAAAAGAAACCGGAATTTCACCGTGGCCACAATGAAAGTCCGGTTTTCATTGGTTAATTACCCACAATAATCCAATTAAACCAATATCTTTTTCATTTTCTCCTTTCTTCAGATGCCTTTCCAATGAACTGTAAAAATACTGAATTAGCTTTGTATCTAACAAACATTTTACACAGAAGGCTTGTAGCTCTGAGAAATTGTTAATTTAAACTACATAAGACAATCGCCATTTTTTGTACTCTAATTAATCCGTTCAATTTGTTTTTCTTCTGGCAACTGTAACTTCAAGGTTGAAGTTTTATCTTTTGTTAAACACATCCATCCTTTGTGCATTTCATGTCTGAAAAGTTGAGGAGCTAAAACAGACATACAGACAATCATTTCTCTTTTAAAAGACCGGCTTTCAGACAAATGAAAAATTCATTAACTCCCACCTCAAATATTCCACAGTCAAGAAAACTTCCACACAAACATTTTCATTTAAAGACAGATATTCACATTAACTTTTCATTCAACACAGCTTATCTTTCTCTTCCTCAGCACAAAAGCTGAAGCTTCTGTGTCAGTTTTATTTTTCAGCAACTTATCCTTGCATGCCATTTCTCATCTGGTACATCTACCCCTCTACCAGATTCCATGTACTGTTTCCAAGTCCTTGGACTCCTCTAACGTCCGGCTGGACTAACAATACTGATTGCCTCGCTAATCTGGTACCTTGGCAACTTAAGTGTCGGTTTTAACTTGTAAGTTTTTTATTTGATTATTTTCACATTCTTTCCTGCTAGCATTTATACCCGAGACCCTTCTGGTCCATATATCAGAGACTCCTTTTGTCTTCATTCCATCCCACTGGCCAGTTTTTCCTAAAGATGCTGGGGTCAGCACCCACTGCCTCTTTAGGTTGTATTCCTTCTTATTTGCACCGCACACGATCAATACTGGCTTCTCCTTGTTTTATTATGTCACCCGTCACGTTATCCTACCTCGGTCTTCGTCCTTCCGTGGTTCGCTATAACTTAGTTGTTTATACCGATTACCTCCTTCAGGTGATCCAGCTCTGCAGCTGGTACGAAAAAGAATAGTCACTGCAATAGCTGCCACATCACCCGGGATGGAGTGTCTGCACCCTGCTCACAGCGCCAAATGTTGGGGTAAAAGGAAGACTGCTCTGCTTTAAGGTGGATACCCTGCTATAAGGAATCGACACCCGCCTGTTAATGCGACCACGGAATCACTCAGATGAAACCTCAGTTCAACCGGTCTTTATTCAAGCATGCAGGGGAAGCGTTCCCGAATTAACCTTCTAAGAATAGAGGTTTCTACATCGACCGTTATACATTTTCTGAGATGTGCGACCCTCCTACAAAACCACTGATTGGCCGACTGCTTATCAGCAAAGTTACATTGATTCATTGACCCTTATCAGACTGGCTCTGAGTGGTTCCCCCATCCTTTATATCTTTCATCACCTGTCAGTCTTCTGGGATGTGTTTGTTCAGTGGTGTCAACTTTGACTCAGTTCCTCATGACGTTTTGATTAACCTTGTTTCCCAGTATGCTGCCTCCTTACCCCTCTCCCAAGAACTCGAGTCAAAACTACAGTCAATACTATAATCTATGTTCCCCAAACAGTTTATTCTACTGTCCTTGACAAGTGTTGTCCTGTGCTGAATCTTCCATCAATCTGTGCTAGGGTTCAACGCATTTATCAGCAAGCTTTGCTTTTTAGCTGTTCTCCATTTTAAAACCCACTTGTAAGTGAGTTTTATGAGCGAGCTATATATGCATATAAGCGAATGTCTGCTACCACTTTGGTGACAGTATTTTTTTCCCTTACAATACTATACCCCCTTACAATTTGCTCCCACTCTAAAAATGAGTTTGTAGCTGACTGAACAGTCCAATACGAGAACCACATTCTCTGTCACAGGTGGGACAGACAGTCATTGAGAGAAAGGGTGGGTGGGACTGGTTTGGCGCACGCTCTTTCCACTGCCTACGCTTGGTTTCTGCATGCTATTGGCGATGAGACTCGAGGTACTCAGTGCCCTCCCGGATGCAGTTCCTCTACTTAGGTGGTCTTTGGCCAGGGACTTACAGTTGTCGGTGGGGATGTTGCACTTTATCAAGGAGGCTTTGATGGTGTCCTTGAACCATTTCCTCTGCCCACCTTTGGCTCATTTGCCGTGATGGAGTTCCGAGTCGAGCGCTTGCTTTGGGAGTCTCGAGTCAGGCATGCAAGCAGTGTGGCCTGCCCAGCAGAGCTGATCGAGTGTGCTCAGTGCTTCAATGCTGGGGATGTTGTCCTGGTTGAGGACGCTAACTGTCGAGGAAATTTAGCTTAAATTAACTCAGGCGGAGACTTTCAGAATTGCACTTCGAGAGAATTTTTTTTAAAAAAAAGCGAGATATCTCGGAGAGCCTGCTTGGACCGTACCAAGGCAGAAGACTCTGCTCTACAAGCAAATTGTCCCTATCTTTATACAGAAATAGAATACAGAAATAGAAAAGGAATCTTATTCATTAGTTCCGTGAGTGCAAAGGTCGTCTCGGGAGGCACACACTCTATCTGTCCTTGCATAATTCCTCCCTGTTCACAGTCTGATAAGCAGAATATCAGGAGACTCCCTTTTAATACCAGATAGTCATTTAATTACATTTCTTAGTTTCAAGACTAAAAAGTGTGGGTGTTGTTCTAGTCCTATTATTTCTTCAAATATAGCAGAAACAGAATTTAACCCTTCCCTTTACCATAAGCCATAGATTCATAGATTCTTTCTTCCACAATTCCCTCCTTGTTGATCTTTTTTTTAACTTTCAGATCAACACAATTTCCTATATTCTCTTCTTGCTGAAAAGGGGGTTCATACCCTTCAGGATAGGGTCGCATTTTGAGATATTCGTCTTCATCAACCTTTTCCTCTAAGCGACTTAACCTTCCTTTCATGCACACACTTTTCCTTTTTATTTCGGAGATCAGGCCTATTAATTGACTCATTACATTTTTTAATTTTATCCACATTCTGCAAAGGATTATTAATAATACAAGCATAACCACACCTACGATTACTATGGGGTGTATAGCAAGCTTCAGTACTGCTGTAGCTTTTGGGGACCATCCGGTAAACACATCCCACCAGTGGTGTACTGTCAAAGAGGTGACTTCGTCTGCGATTCTCACTAGTTGCCCCTTCTTGTAACTCATTTCGACTCTAAATTGGTGGATGTCTCTGCCTTGCTTTGACAGAGCTTCCTCAATTTTCTTGTCATTCCGTATCAAATTGTGCAGTCTGGTCAAATTAATTACAGGGGGTAAGGGATCAATCTTGTGCATAATCAGATATTTTTCTACATTTTGCCACTGCCCAAAGGTATAAGTTCTTTTTACTTCAGGGTCATACAGGGTGTAGACTCTTCTCATGCATTTATTAATGGGGGGTTTATACAAAATTCCATTCAGATAGACAGGTTTATTTCCTGTCACACAGATCTCATTCTGTCCTATTTCCGTAATATCAGTGTCATTTGTTGGCTTTAATTCCCATTTACATACTCCAATGGAGTGCTGCAGTGAGCATGGTTCGTGTATGGCGGTCTGATAGGGACATACTATTCCGAATGGCCACCTAGCACATCCCCTCTGGTGATGTGTCATATTCTTCTCATCGACCCAATCTCCTTTAAATTCTGGGTACCAGAAGTTCTGTCCAAACAGCTGGGGCATTACTTGGAACTGACACCAAATTTCTTTTTGTGTCTTACTTACTATCTCCATAGTAACGTTACATCCTTTTGAATTACAACTGGTATATCTTTTTTGAGGGATAATGGTTAAATTAAGAAGCTTATCCCTTTTTTTAATTTCCAGCAACCTTTCCCATGTGTTAGCATGGAAGGATAATATTTTCCTTTCTAACTCGGCTCTTAATAGCTGTCTGATCATTTCTTTAAACAGGCAATGGGTGTACTTGTTTACTCCCTGTTGTTCTTTCATTAGGTTCTCTATTTCCTTCTCTATCCCTTCATTCTGTTCCCAGGTTATTTCATTTATGACGTAACCTGATATCTGTAATTGCTGTAATCCTTCATCCCAGGCATTTCTGATCTTTATATCTTCCCCTACCAGTCCCCCGACAGCCTGGATTTTATTTTGTAGGGTCTCGATATCCATGGAGTTCAATGCTCCTATTCCTGCTCCCATTCCAACTAACACAGTCTCTAATACATCCCGTTTCTTTCTTTGAGGTCTTTCTTTTTCATGCACAACATCCGTTGCCCTTCTACCATACTTGTAAAAGAATAACTACCTTTTCTCCTGTCCGGCCTTCCGATGTACCCCCATCTCTTGTTTTTCCCTGTGCTCAGGGTACACTTCATCCACACATCGGCCTGGTATTCTACGAACAACTGATACCCTTTCCCCAATATAAACTGGAATTCCCCTCTCGCTTCCTTCATTCCATATGCCTCACATCGTGCTGTAAAATTCTCTACTTTACAACTTTGGCCTACTGGGCATATAAAATTGCCTTGCTGCCTTGCACTATTACTTCTTCCCCATACCATATTTCCCTTCCATACTCTTCCTTCTTTTAGGACCTCTTCCTCCTGCCGGGAGTTCCCTGTCGCTAAAATGATCAGTATACCTAACGTCCATTTATAATTTTTCCAAGAGTCCCTTCCCATCTTCCTTTTCTTGTTTGTTTCTATACCACTCTTGAATTAAGTCGTTACAATAACAACACGTCCATACGATAGTAACAGTGACCCAAATAATAAAGGCCCAAACTGGCACACAAATGAGCTCTGACATCTGTTCCTGAACTTTTGGGCAGTACTTTCAAGTCCAAATATTTAATTTAATACAAGAGCAGGTACAGTTCTTCAGCGAGAAGATGGCCTTTTTCTTAGTCAGGCAATCGCAGTACGTCCTGGTTCAATGCCTTTTCTTTTGGCTGTATTTCGTCGGGAAAATAATATTTACAACGGGTTGCATGCACCCAATTTGGATGCTTTTCCAACTTCACCTAGGAGAAAAGGATTCTTTGTTAAATGTTTTTACCAACACTTGGTCTCCAGGCCTGAAAGGGTGCATGTTTCCTTCCGACGGGGGCACCTGTGTCTGCTTTATTTGTTCAAGCAGACTCCTTGCTATTTCACACATGGCCTGAGCATACTTTAGTGATTTTTCATCATTCCAAATTAATGCTATTTTTTCAGCTGCCAGTGGTGGTTTTACGCCAGGAGGCATTGGTCTTCCCAACAAGGCTTCATGTGGTGTCAAACCAGTGTTTCGGTTTTTCTGGTTTCTCATTGTATACAATACCAATGGTAAGGCATCTGGCCACTTTAGTCCAGTCTCCTGACATACCTTGGTAAGGGTAGATTTTATTATCCCATTTATTCTTTCTACCATTCCCGAGGACTGTGGCTGATATGGTATATGTAACTTCCACTGGAAACCTAACGCTTCTGCAAGATTTTGCACTATTTTTCCGGTGAAGTGTGTTCCCCTGTCACTGTTGATTCCTATAGGTATTCCATATCTTGGTACTATTTCCTTAAATAGAATTTTTATTACTATTCGGGCATCGTCTCCACCACCTTGTGAACATATCTACTATGACTAATAGGTACTTAAGACCTGATACTGGAGGCATGTGGACAAAATCAATTTGCAAATTCTCAAAGGGCATACTTGGCTTGGGGTAGATGAGGGAGGGAGGGAGAGAGAAAACAGGGAATTATAGACCGGTCAGCCTGACATCGGTAGTGGGTAAAATGATGGAATCAGTTATTAAGGATGTCATAGCAGTGCATTTGGAAAGAGGTAATATGATAGGTCCAAGTCAGCATGGATTTGTGAAAGGGAAATCATGCTTGACAAATCTTCTGGAATTTTTTGAGGATGTTTCCAGTAGAGTGGACAAGGGAGAACCAGTTGATGTGGTATATTTGGACTTTCAGAAGGCTTTCGACAAGGTCCCACACAAGAGATTAATGTGCAAAGTTAAAGCACATGGGATTGGGGGTAGTGTGCTGACATGGATTGAGAACTGGTTGTCAGACAGGAAGCAAAGAGTAGGAGTAAATGGGGACTTTTCAGAATGGCAGGCAGTGACTAGTGGGGTACCGCAAGGTTCTGTGCTGGGGCCCCAGCTGTTTACACTGTACATTAATGATTTAGACGAGGGGATTAAATGTAGTATCTCCAAATTTGCGGATGACACTAAGTTGGGTGGCAGTGTGAGCTGCGAGGAGGATGCTATGAGGCTGCAGAGCGACTTGGATAGGTTAGGTGAGTGGGCAAATGCATGGCAGATGAAGTATAATGTAGATAAATGTGAGGTTATCAACTTTGGTGGTAAAAACAGAGAGACAGACTATTATCTGAATGGTGACAGATTAGGAAAAAGGGAGGTGCAAAGAGACCTGGGTGTCATGGTACATCAGTCATTGAAGGTTGGCATGCAGGTGCAGCAGGCGGTTAAGAAAGCAAATGGCATGTTGGCCTTCATAGCGAGGGGATTTGAGTACAGGGGCAGGGAGGTGTTGCTACAATTGTACAGGGCCTTGGTGAGGCCACACCTGGAGTATTGTGTACAGTTTTGGTCTCCTAACCTGAGGAAGGACATTCTTGCTATTGAGGGAGTGCAGCGAAGGTTCACCAGGCTGATTCCCGGGATGGCGGGACTGACCTATCAAGAAAGACTGGATCAACTGGGCTTGTATTCACTGGAGTTCAGAAGAATGAGAGGGGACCTCATAGAAAGGTTTAAAATTCTGACGGGGTTAGACAGGTTAGATGCAGGAAGAATGTTCCCAATGTTGGGGAAGTCCAGAACCAGGGGACACAGTCTAAGGATAAGATGGAAGCCATTTAGGACCGAGATGAGGAGGAATTTCTTCACCCAGAGAGTGGTGAACCTGTGGAATTCTCTACCACAAAAAGTTGTTGAGGCCAATTCACTAAATATATTCAAAAAGGAGTTAGATGAAGTCCTTACTACTAGGGGAATCAAGGGGTATGGTGAGAAAGCAGGAATGGGGTACTGAAGTTGCATGTTCAGCCATGAACTCATTGAATGGTGGTGCAGGCTAGAAGGGCCGAATGGCCTACTCCTGCACCTAGTTTCTATGTTTCTATGTTTCTATGATCATATTCAGCAGGTGTTTTACCTCTGTTATTTTGTTGACAAATTTGGCATGTTCTAGCAACTTTCTCAATTACTACTGTTATTCCTGGAGCATACCACTGTGCATTAATAGCATGTATCATCCCTCCTTTGCCCATGTGAGCCTGACCGCGTGCTAGGCGAGACAGGGGCAAAAATAGAGATCAAGGGCAAACAGTTTGCCCATCAGGGTGGCACCAGATGTCGTTTCTGAGAAAACAACCCTGGTTTTCCCAAGTTCTTCTTTCTTGCATAGTAAATTGTTGTTGGGCTGTTTTAAGTTGTTGGATGTCAAGTACCTGTGGAGGGGAAACTGAGACTGCCTGAAGGCAGTCTGCCTGTGCTGAAGCGGCCTGTTTGTCTGCTTCGTCAGCCCTCCTATTTCCTACTGATACTTCATCCTCACCGGTTGTGTGAGCTGCACATTTGATAACGGCTACCTTACTTGGCAACTGAATGGCATCTAATAGATTAAGCACCAGTTGAGAGTGCTTAATATGCTTTCCACCAGAGGTGATAAAGCCTCTGTTTTTCCACAGTTGCCCAAAATCATGGACTACACCGAATGCATATCTAGAATCAGTATAGATATTAGCAGTATGATCTTTAGCTATTATACATGCTCTAGTGAGGGCGAACAATTCAGCAGCCTGAGCCGAGGTTCCGGGAGGCAGGGCAAATGCTTCAACAGTTTCGTGGGGATTTACAATAGCATAGCCTGCCAACAGCAAGTCATCCGACGGCCTGTACGATGATCCATCCGTATAGAGAATAAGATCAGGATTGTCCATGGGCTCTGTGAGCAAATCTGGTCTTGGTAAGGTGGCTATTTCCACCGTTAACAGACAATCATGCTGGTCTGGATCCTCTACTTCTTTAGTAGGAAGAAAGGTGGCTGGGTTCACTACTGGTGCACGTCGAAAGGTATAGTTAGGGTGTGACAGCAATAATACTTCATAACCTGTTCTTCTTGACGCTGTAAAGTGTTGTGTGGCAGCTGAATTCAAAAGTAATAACACAGCATGGGCTGTAATGACAGTACATGGATAATCCAAAACAATAGGTACTGACTTCTCCACCATGACCGCAGCAGCAGTTACAGCACGTAGACATGCTGGCATTCCCCTTACTACTGGAGGCAGCAAAACCGAATAATAAGCAACTGGTCTATTTCCCCCACCATGTTCTTGGGTTAGTACTGCGGTTGCGAATCCTTCTTTCTCGTTCACATACATCTGAAAAGGTTTACCATAATTTGGAAGTCCCAACGCCGGAGCTTTAGTAATGGCTTTCTTTAACTGTTTAAATGCCTCCTCTCTCTCTGGGGTCCACTCCACCTTGGGTGGGGCATCATTTAGGGCAGCTGATCTTAGGACCGCATCCCATTCTCGATAATCGGGGATCCATTGTCTACAGTACCCAACCATCCCCAAAAATGACAAGATATCCTTCTTTGTCTTTGGTATGGTGGCACTTTGAATTGTCTGAATTCTTTCTGGTCCTAGCTGCCTCTGCCCTTGAGATATGTGAAAACCCAGGTACTGGACTGGAGTCTGACAAAATTGTAACTTTTGTAACGACACTCGGTGCCCTCTTTCACATAGGTGCTGTAACAGTTTCAGGGAATCTTGCATGCACCTGTATCCGTGGCTGGAAGCCACAAGCAAATCGTCCGCATACTGCAACAGCACAGACTGGTCTGATAATGAACAGTCTTCAAGGTCCCTTTTTACAGCTGCTGCATATACTGCGGGGCTTTCGGTGTATCCTTGGGGCAATCTGGTCCATGTGTACTGCTGCTTCTTGTGGGTGAAAGCAAACAGATACTGACTTTCTTGATTTAACGAGATGGAGAAAAAAGCTGAACACAGGTCTATCACAGTAAAGACAGTTGCTGTTGGTGGTATAGCAGATAGTATAATGTTGGTATCCGGTACCACAGGGGTGATAGGGACTACTATCTTATTAATAGCTCTCAGATCTTGCACAAATCTCCACTCATTCGGCCTATTAACCTTTGGTATGGGCAGTATTGGAGTGTTACACGGGCTCTGTGTCTTTTTTAAAACTCCTTGTTCCAACAATGCAGAAATGACGGGCTCTATCCCATTTTCTGCCTCTGGAGGCAGTCTGTACTGCCTAATGCTTGGTAACACGGCGTTCTTTATCAATTGTACCCGATGGGGTACTGCAGAATGAACTTGCCCAACATGATTCTTATGCTTTGCCCAAAGTTCAGAAGATACTTGATTCAATGCCATTGGCAGTTTAGGGCTTGGTTGTTCCGGGGGTTGCTGTTTTTCAAAAGTGGAGGCATGATTTTTACCTTCCCACTGGAGAATCCCCCTGTTGTGGGTGATAAAGTCTATCTGAACATTTTGCAGTTTTATTACTGCCCAAGGTTGATAGCCTTGTTCCTGTTTTTCTTTTTCTGTTCCTACAATCATCGGACCCATATCTTTAGGTTTCGCTGGTGGTTTTACAGCCAATGTCAGATGGGGTATCGAGTTCGCTTCTCTATACCGCTGCTGCTGTAAGGGTGTCAAGTCAATGGCTACCCCCAATCCTTCGGGTCCAAAATAAATGCAGGGCGTAGCCTCTATTATTTCTTCTTTGTTCAAAAAGGATTGTACCAGACATTGGTAAGTTTCAGCTCTTTGGCGAGTGTACCAGGCTGTACAGTGAAGCTGAACTGCCTCAAAGCTTGTCAAAATTATATACATCAATTCTTCAGTATTGGGATCGATTTTAGCTTTTAAATTTTGTATAACTTCATGTATCAAAGGGGAGTAGAAATTGCCATTCAATTGCCAATAATAGAGGGCAGCCTTATCTTTGTTATCCTCCCTTGTCTCTTCTTTAATCGCATTAAAGAACTGATTAATTTTATTTGGAGGGAGCTCCATGAACATTCCTTCCTTTGTGCAATAAATGGTGGCTCCTAGTTTGCACAAAGTTTGTCTTCCCAATAAAGGGAGAGGTGTTGTTTTAGAGACTATCAAAGTCTCATCATTAACTGGTTGTCCTTCAATTATCAATTTGGTAGGTTCAGATAAAAATTCTTTCATGGGGATACCGGCCACACCCATACTTAAGACGGTGGTGTTGCTTACAGGTAATCCCACAGAGGATGGTACAGAAGACATAGTAGCACCGGTATCCACCAGGAACTTCACATAAGTGTCTCCTACTTTTACTACTGCCAGAGGGTTTTCTTCTATGTCCGCTGATAGGCGGAGGGCTGGCGCTTGTACCTCTAAGCCTCCGGGGCATCCCTATGCTGATTGGTGCAGGTTGGGGTTAGAGAACAAAAACTGAGGGGCCAAGGGAGGTGGAGGTTCGGGGAAACCCCCTTGCAATCTTCCACCCTGTTTCGGGCGGCACCTACAATCACGAGCCCAATGCCCTTTTCTTCCGCAATTTCTACACTCATCTTGAGAGCGGTCTCTTTGGGGCCACTGTCCTCTCCCTCTTTCTCGTCCTCGTCCCCCATATCCTCCTCTATTATTCTACACTTGTCCTCTTCCTTTTTGCTGATAGTACTGACCTGCTGTTTTAGCCTTGTTTTCCTTATAGGTGAATAGTCCCTCCCTATCCATGTTGGCCAGTACTGTGATCGTTTCTTTCCAACTTTTTCCTTGCCAGTCCAAGACCTTAATTTGGTATGTTCTTGCTTGTTGCGGCAACATGCAATTTAGCAAGGTTTGTACTGCCAATGGTTCATTTTGATCCATCGGGATTCCTGCATGTTCGTCCCAACTATTTTTCCATCTACCTGCAAAATCTATCATTGATTCTTCTGCTTTCTGCAGACAGCGTGTGATTTCCCCTATATCTCCGTGCTTTTTAGCTCCCTTTAATATGGCATCCTTGCCCCTGTGGTGCAACCAATGTTCCCGGGACTAATTTCCTTCTTCCTCATTGTCTTCCCGCCAATCCCCATTTTCGCCGGCGGGTATAGGGAACATGTCTTTCACCCCCTGCCAAGAGGACCCATATGCTGCCTACAGTAATAATTTCACATCTCCGGGGAGGGGGTTATAAATGGTACAGGTTTGCTCAAGCCAGTTGTTAACAGGGTTAGGGGCGGCTGATATCATATCCCGAGCCTCCCCCGGTGTCCAGGGCTTTAGAACAGCAGTTGTTCCGATCATTACACGAAGGGCCTGTAACGGGCGGATAGTGGTGGAATCAGCCTGCCTCACAGTGGTCCTGGTACTCATTCCTGGGTTAGGGGGGGTGTCGTTACTCTCGATTCCTCCATCCGCCCCCCCTTCTCCATTTTCATCTTCTGGTGGGTCTTGTGGGTGGGCTCATCGCCTGGAGGCCTGATCTGGCTGGGCGGCCACTATTTCTATAATTTTCTGCCAATCATCCGGCTTGGTGGTTGGAAGACGGGGATATAAGCCGACAGGGGAAGCGGTCATAACCGGGGCACTCGGGGGCTGTAAGAGGGAGGGGGCTTCTCCTTACCCTCCTCCTCTTTCTTTCTAATTTTAGGGGGCTGGTGCCTCTTTGCCACCTCTGTCCATTTTTAAAACAATTCTCCATATAGTCTTTATCCCAAGTGGGGTCCCCCGCCCCATCTTTGGTGGTCTGTCTCCATTCCTCAATTAAGGACAATTTAAAACTTCCACCATATGGCCAATCCCCATCAGACCAACCGTACAAATCGCTACTAAACGTTACCGCGTATCTGTCGTCTCCTGTTTCTTTAATTACAGTGTCCGCCGGCGAGCCGGGCGGCACAATGGGATCTCCTACCTTCTCTCGTTGCTTTACTACCTTACGGATTCTTTTCTCAGTCTTAGGATGTACTTTCATTCTTTCAGTTGAGAGGTCGTCCTTCTTTCCTTTTCTAGGAGCTGGGTGCGAGCGCCCTGCTCGACTAGAGCCGTTTCCCATTCTTCTGGGTGCAACGTCTCGCGATCTTTTCTGAAATGAGAGTTAGGACAATCCTACAAAATATACAGTAATTTACAAAGCGCTCACCGGTGTTCTCTTTTCCGCTCAGCTCGGGGTCTCCTTTTGCCTTTTTGTTATTTTAGCTTCTTTGCGGCAGCTACCTTAAATTATGCATCACCCTTCAGGGGATCTCGGCGGCCCGTCCCCTTTTTGCGAGGACGGCCTAGGCACCTTCCTTCTTTCAGCTCGGAAGGTCCTTAAAATTCCTCTTTTCTCTTTAAAAGTTAAATTTAGTTCTTTTGGATCTCGTTTTTTTTTTAGAGATCATGCCTGACTACGCCAGAATCTGTCGAGGAAATTTAGCTTAAATTAACTCAGGCGGAGACTTTCAGAATTGCACTTCGAGAGAATTTTATTTTTTAAAAAGCGAGATATCTCGGAGAGCCTGCTTGGACCGTACCAAGGCAGAAGACTCTGCTCTACAAGCAAATTGTCCCTATCTTTATACAGAAATAGAATACAGAAATAGAAAACTAATCTTATTCATTAGTTCCGTGAGTACAAAGGTCGTCTCGGGAGGCACACACTCTATCTGTCCTTGCATAATTCCTCCCTGTTCACAGTCTGATAAGCAGAATATCAGGAGACTCCCTTTTAATATCAGATAGTCATTTAATTACATTTCTAAGTTTCAAGGCTAAAAAGTGTGGGTGTTGTTCTAGTCCTATTATTTCTTCAAATATAGCAAAAACAGAATTTAACCCTTCCCTTTACCATAAGCCATAGATTCATAGATTCTTTCTTCCACACTAACGTTGGTGATATTTCTCCCAGGGGATTTGCAGGATCTTGCGGAGACATCGTTGGTGATATTTCTCCAGAGACTTGAGGGGTCTACTGTACATGGTCCATGTCTCTGAGCCATACTGGAGGGCAGATATTACTACAGCCCTGTAGACCATGAGTTTGGTGGCAGATTTGAGGGCCTGATCTTCGAACACTCTTTTCCTCAGGCAGCCGAAGGCACTGGAGGCGGTGTTGAATCTCGTCGTCAATGTCTGCCCTTGTTGATAAGAGGCTCCCGAGTTATGGGACATACCTTATCAAATCTGTGCTGACTGTCCCTGATTAATCCTTGCCTTTCTAAATGTAGATTTATCCTGTCCATCAGGATTTTTTCCAATTAGGTTCTCACCACTGAGGTTGGGCTGACAGGCCTGTAATTACTCAGCCTATCCCTTTCTCCCTTCTTAAACAAGGGTATCACATTAGCAGACCTTCAGCAGCATGCCTGAATCCAAAGAGGACTGGAAAATGATGGTCAAAACCTCTGCTATTTCCTCTCTTGCTTCACTCAACAGCATGGGATACATTTCATCCGGGCCTGGAGACATCCACTTTCAAAGCTGCCAAATCCTTCAATACCTCCTCTCTCACTATGTCTATTTCGTCCAGAATTCTACACTCCTCCTTGATAGCAGTATCTACATTGCCCCTTTCCTTTGTGAAAACAGAAGCAAAGTATTCATTAAGAAGCATACCTACATATTCCACCTGCACACACAGATTACCCTCATGGTCTCCAATAGGTCATACGCTTTCTTTAGTTATCCTCTTGCTCTTAATATATTATAAAACATCTTTGGGTTTTCCTTGATTTTACTTGCCAAGAATTTTTCATGCTCTCTTCACATTCCTAATATCCTTTTTCATTTCACCTCTAAAATTCCTATATTCCTCCAGAGATTCTACAGTATTTAGCCGTCATTATATGACACAAGCTTCCATTTTTTTTCTTTATCCTCTCCTGTAAGTCCCTACACATCCAGGGGGCTCTAGAATTGTTATTCCCACCCTTTTTGTTTAAGGGCACATGTTTGGCCTGAGCCCTCAGGATCTCCTCCTTGAATGCCTCTCACTGTTCTGATTTACCTTCAAGTAGCTGTTTCCAGTCTACTGTGGCCAAATCACTGCTCAACTCAGCAAAGTTAGCTCTTCCCCAATTTGGGACTTTTATTCCTGGTCTATCCTTGTCCTTATTCATAACTACCTTGAATCTGACTGAATTATGGTCACTGACTGCCAAGTGTTCTCCCACTGATACTCCTTCCACCTGCCCAGCTTCATTCCCCAAAACTAAATCCAGAAATGCCCCCTCCCATGTTGGGCTTGTTACATACTGACTAAGAAAGTTTTCTTGAATGCATTTTAGGAATTCTGCAGATCGGGGCCCAGGAGAGGCGTGAGTTTGGGACTTAGAAGAGGCGAGGGCCCAGGCACAGCACGGGCCAGCTGACAATGCGATATGTGTGAGCACTTGGTCTGTGCAGCAGAGCTGGTCTCCAGTCGTCTTGGTTAATCCTTGCCACTGGACCAAGACCTAGCTCTGTCAAGCCCTTGGGGTGCAACGGCCACCACACATTAAAAAATCCACACACAGGCATCTTCCACCCTTCAAGATGTAGTTCGGGATCCGGAATCTTAGGTCCTTCATTGAAACATCTGTGAATTCATCCCTTTTCAGCGTGGAAGCAAGTCATCCTCGTTTCCAGGGACTGCCTATGATGATATGATGATATCCTTCACACTATATTTGTCCCAATCAATATTAGGATAGTTGAACCCTTTAATTTTTCCTATAACTCCCTACTATTACAGCCCTATAGTTTTTAAACTTCACAGAAACTTGCCTACATATTTGCTCTTCTATCTCCCTCCCACTGTTTGGGGGTCTATAATACATGCCCAGCAGTGTGATTACCCCTTTTTTATTTTTCATTTTGACCCATATGGCCTCATTTGATGATCCCTCTAACATATCATCCCTCCTCACAGCTGTATAGTCTATTTAATCAATAGCTTGACACCCTGCCCCCCGCTTTTCCCCCCTCTTTCCTGTCTAAAAACCCATAGTTAGGAATATTGAGCTGCCAAACCTGCCCCTCTTTCAACCATGTCATACTCCCAAGTGTCTACCTGTGCTCTCAGCTCATCTGCCTTATTTGCTACACTCCTTGCATTGAAGTGTATACAATTTAGCACAGGAAGATGTCCTTGATTACTACTTACTAACCCTTGTTTCCTCTGTCTGACAAATTCACTTTCTACATTCTTGCTTTGCAATTTCAGCTTTGCTTCCCTATTGAATTTGTTCTCAAGTTCCCATCCCCCTGCCAAGCTAGTTTAAACTCTCCCCAACAGCACGAGCAAAATCCCCCGCGAGGATCTTGGTCCCAGCGCTGTTGCGGAATTTAAAGCCCTCCCTCCTGCACCAACTCTCCAGCCACGCAATCATCCTCTCTATCCTTCTATTCTTATAATTATTAGCACGTGGCACCGGTAGTAACTACCTTTGAGGTTAAACCCTTTAATTTTTCTCCTTGCTCCCTAAATTCTGCCTGCAGGACCTCATCCCTCTTTCGACTTATGTCATTGGTCACAATATGGACCACAACCTCTAGCTGTTCACCTTCCCCCCAGAATACCCTGCATTCCGCTCTGTGACATCCTTGACCCTGGCACCAGGGAGGCACCATACCATCCTGGAGTCACATCTACGGCTGCAGAAACACCTCTCTATTCCCCTAATTATTGAATCCCTTACCATTATAGCTCTTTTATTCTTTGTCCCTCCCCTCTGTGCAGCTGAGCCACCCGTGGTACCTTGGACTTGGCTCTGGCTGCACTCCCCAGAGTCACCATCGCCCTCAACGGTGCTCAAAAGAGAATATCGGTTGGAAAGCGAGATGGACTCAGGAGGGGACTCCTGCACTACCTTCCTCGTATTCTTCCTCCATCTGGTAGTCATCCACTGCCCCTCTGCCTGCACGCTTTTAAGCTGCGGGGTAACCACCTCCTGAAATGTGCTATCCATATAGCTCTCAACCTCATGGATGCACCGTAGTGACTCCAGCCGCTGCTCAAGCTCCAAAACGCGGCGCTCAAGTCGTTGAAGCTGGAGAAACCTCCTGCTCACATGGTTGTATTGGCTGCGCGAAGCATCCAGGACTTCCCACATGCCGCAGGACATGCATTCCACAGGACTGAGCTGCCCTGCCATCCCTCTAATTACTGATTATAAAAGAGAAAAAGAGATACTCACCAATCAAACAGCCAATCACTTACCTGCCTGGATGAGGAGGGATATACTTGCATTGGAGGCAGTTCTGAGAAGGTTCACGGGGTTGATTCCTGAGATGAAGGAGTTGACTTATGAAGAAAGGTTGAGCAGGTTGGGCCTAAACTCATTGTTTAGAAGAATGTGAAGTGATCTTATTGAAACATATAAGATACTGTGGGGGCTCGACAAGGTAGATGCAAAGAGGATGTTTCCACTCATGGGGGAATCGAGAACTGGGGGCATACTTTAAGAATAAGGGGTCGCCCATTTAGAACTGAGATGAGAAATTTCTTCTCTCAGAGGGACGTAAATCTGTGGAATTCTCTGCCCCAGAGAGCTGTGGAGGCTGGGTCATTGAATATATTTAAGGTGGAGATAGATAGATTTTTGAATGATAAGGGGGTGAAGGGTTATAGGGAGCGGGCAGGGAAGTCGAGCTGAGCCCAAGATAAGATCAGCCATGATCTTATTAAATGGCGGAGCAAGCTCGAGGGGCCAAATGGCCGACTCTTGCTCCTATTTCTTATGTTCTTTCCTCATAGCTAAAATTCTCCTTGAAAATCTCCTGTATACCCTCTTTATTGCAATCACATCTTAAGAACATAAGAAATAGGAGCAGGAGTAGGCCATACGGCCCCTCGTGTCTGCTCCGCCATTTAATACTATCATGGCTCATCCGATGATGGACTCAGGTCCACTTCCCTGCCCGCTCCCAAGGGATATTTCCTGTAATATGACCAGAACAGTATGCAGTGTTCGAGCTAGTGTTTTATAAAGTTCAAGCATAACATCCCTGCTCTTATATTCTAAGCTTTGGCTAATAAAGGCAAGTATTACGCCACCTTCTTAACCACCTTATCTACCTGTCGTGCTACCTTCAGGAATCTGTGGATGTGCACTTCAAGGTTTCTGTTCCGCTACACTTCTTTGTATCCAACCATTTATTGTGTATTTCCTTGCCTTGTTAACTCTACCTAAATCCATTACCTCACAGTTCACCAGATTGAATTCCATTTACCACTTTGCTGCCCACCTAACCAGTCCATTGATATCTTGCAGTCTACAGCTTTCTTCCTCACTATCAACCATGCGACCAATTTTTATGTCATCTGCAATCTTCTTAATCATGCCCTCTACATTGAAGTCTAAATCATTGATATATACCACAAATAGCAAGGGATCTAGTACTGAACCCTGTTGTCACAAAATCACCCATCGACCATTGCCCTTTGCTTCCTGCCACTGAGCCAATTTTGGATCCAGCTTACCACTTTCCCTTCGATCCCATGGGCTTTTACTTTTCTGACCAACCTGCCATGTGGGACCTTGTGAAAAGCCTTGCTAAAATTCATGTAGACTATAACAAATGCACTAGCCTCATTGACCCCCTTGTTACCTCCTAAAAATTCAATCAAGTTAGGCAGATACTATTGTGTTCCTAACACAGATGAGGCTGCACACAGAGAGGTTAAAGTAACAGTGACCTCAGTCTTTAATAAGACACTCCAGAGTGAGGAACAGGCTTATATACAGTGCTCCCAAGGGATGCTGGGATCCCTAGGACTTCAGGGGATGAGCTCCCTGGTGGCGGAACATGGGAGTGCATGCTTTACAGATACACAACATCACTCCCACCCAAAGTCAAAGTGAAAACTATTTACAAGATGAGGCGGTCGGGAGCCTTTCTTTCCCTGGTGGACCGCCTCGGTATAAATATCTGTTCTGGTGTGTTGGCTGTACCCTCGCTAGGTTGTCATGTTGTTGGCCCTGCAGCGCTGCAAGGTGAGCCTGGCCTTGCTGGGCTGCTGGGCATGATGGGTTCGATTTCCTGGTCCGACGTGGTGTCGTTAATCCTTTGGGTGTGTGTTGTGGGCTCAAAAAAGGTGGTGTCTTCTGTGCGTTGTTCAGGGCAGTCTGTGAACCGCAGACTCGTTTGGTCCAGGTGCTTTCTGCAAATTTTTTCATTGTCTTGTTTGACTACAAACACCCTATTCCCTTCTTTAGCTATCACCGTGCCTGTGATCCACTTGGGACCATGTCCATCGTTTAGCACATGCACAGGGTCATTCAGATCAATTTCCCGTGACACAGTGGCGCGACCATCGTTTACATTTTGTTGCTGCCACCTGCTCTCTACCTGATCATGCAGGTTGGGGTGAACCAGCGAGAGTCTGGTTTTAAGTGTCCTTTTCATGAGTAGCTCAGCCGGGGGCACCCATGTGAGCGAGTGGGGTCTCGTGCAGTAGCTGAGCAGTACTCGGGACAGGCGGCTTTGGGGTGAGCCTTCTGTGACTCGTTGAAGGCTTTGTTTGATGGGTTGTACTGCCTGCTCTGCCTGCCTTTTGGAGGCTGGTTTAAACGGGGCCGAGGTGACATGTTTGATCCCATTGCGGGTCGTGAATTCTTTAAATTCGGCACTGGTGAAACATGGCCCAATATCACTGACCAATATATCAGACAGGCCGTGGGTGGCAAACATGGCCCTCAGGATTTCAATGGTGGCAGTGGCGGTGCTTCCCGACATTATTTCACATTCAATCCATTTTGAAAAAGCATCCACCACCACCAGGAACATTTTACCGAGAAACGGGCCCGCATAGATCCTTGACCATGGTCTGGAGGGTCAGGACCACAAACTTAGTGGTGTCTCTCTGGGCGCGTTGCTCAACTGAACACACACGCTGCATTGCCATACACAGGACTCTAAGTCAGAGTTGATACCGAGCCGCCACACGTGAAATCTGGCTATCGTTTTCATCATTACTATACCCGGGTGTGTGCTGTGGAGATCCGAGATGAACGTCTCCCTACCCTTTTTTGGTCGCACTATGCGGTTACTCCACAACAGGCAGTCTGCCTGAATGGACAGCTCGTCCTTTCGCCGCTGGAACGGCTTGATTGGTTCTTGCATTTCAACGGGGATGCTGGTCCAGCTCCCATGTCGGACACAGTTTTTTACCTGGGGCAGCAGAGAATCTTGCCTTGTTCCAAGTCCTAATCTGGTGGGCCGTGACAGGTGATTTATCATTTTCAAATGCTTCCATGACCATCAATAAGTCTGCGGGCTGCACCACCATCAACAAGTTTGCAGACTGCACCATTTCCACACCCGTGGTGGGCAATGGTAGCCGACTGAGAGCATTCGCACAGTTCTCGATGCCTGGCCTGTGGCGGATGGTAGCGCGAGTGCCCACCTTTGTATGTGGGCTGAGGCATTAGTATTTATTCCCTTGTTTTCAGCAAACAGGAATGTGAGTGGCTTGTGATCGGTTTCCACATTAAATTTGAGGCCAAACAGGTACTGGTGCATTTTCTTTACTCCGAATACACACGCTAATGCCTCTTTCTCAATCATGCTGTAGGCCCTCTCGGCCTCAGACAAGCTCCTGGAAGCATAGGCGACAGGTTGCAACTTCCCCGCAACGTTAGCTTGTTGTAATACACACCCGACTCCGTACGACAACGCGTCACATGCTAGCCCAAATCTTTTACATAGGTTATGCAATACAAGCAGCTTGTTGGAGCATAAAATGTTTCTGGCTTTCTCAAAAGCAAATACTTGTTTTTTCCCCATACCCAGTTCTCACCTTTGCGCAATAACACATGTAGGGGCTCTAAAAGGGTGCTTAACCCCGGTAGGAAGTTACCAAAATATTTGAGGAGTCCCAGGAACGATCGCAGCTCCATGACGTTCTGTGGCCTGGGCACATTCCTGATAGTCTCTATCTTGGCACCTGTGGACCGAATGCCATCCGCCACGATCTTTCTCCCCAAAAACTCCACCTTTGTTGCCATGAAGATGCATTTCGACCTCTGCAGCCGCAGGCCTATGCGATTCAGTTGCTGCAGGATCTCCAGCCAGGTTTTGTAGGTGCTCGGCGGTGTCCCAACCCGTGACCAATATGTCATCCTGAAAGACCACCGTGTGTTACCGACTTGAGTAGGCGCTCCATGTTTCTCTGGAAGATCGCTGCAGCTGATCGAATTCCAAACGGGCATCTGTTGTAGATGAACAGTGCCTTGTGCGTGTTGATGCAGGTGAGGCCCTTCGAAGACTCCTTCAGCTCCTGCGTCGTGTAGGCCGAAGTCAGGTTGAGCTTGGTGAATGTCTTGCCTCCTGCCAGCATCGCAAATAGGTCGTCTGCCTTCGGTAGCGGGTATTGGCTCTGTAGCGAGAAACGATTAATAGTTACTTTATAATCGCCGCAAATCCTGACCGTGCCATCACTTTTGAGTACTGGAACAATCGGGCTGGCCCACTCGCTGAATTCCACTGGGGAGATGATGCCCTTGCGTTGCAGCCTGTCCAGCTCGATTTCCACTCTCTCCCTCATCATGTGAGGTACTGCTCGCGCCTTGTGGTGAATGGGTCATGCCTCTTGGACCAAGTGGATCCGCACCTTCGCCCCAGAAAAGTTTCCAATGCCTAGCTCAAAAAGGGAAGGAAATTTGTTAAGAACCTGGGTACATGAGGTCTCATCGACATGTGATAGCGCTCGGATGTCATCCCAGTTCCAGCGGATTTTGCCCAGCCAGCTTCTTCCAAGCAATGTGGGGCCATCGCCCGGGACAATCCAGAGTGGTATTTTGTGCACCGTGCCCTCGAGGTGACCTTGACCATGGCACTGCCCAGGACAGTGATAAGCTCTTTGGTGTACGTTCTCAGCTTAGTGTGGATGGGGCTCAGGGCTGGTCTGAATGCCTTATTGCACCACAGTCTCTCAAACATCTTTTTACTCATGATGGATTGGTATCATGTTGACAGTCCTTGATTAATCTGTGCATTTCTATGTGAGGATTAATACTGTTCCTCAGAAATTTTGCCAATAATTTGTCCACCACCAAGGTCTCTAATAGGCCCTACTCTTTCTTCAGTTATCCTCTTGCTCTTTATGTATTTATATAAGATTTGGGGTTTTCCTTGATGTTACTTGCCAATATTTTTTCATGCCCTCTTTGCTTTCCTAATTTCCTTTTTAATTTCATCCTTGCACTTTCTATATTTGGCTTTCTACAATATTTAGTTCTCGGTATCAAACATGTTTCCCTTTTTGCCTTATTTTGCTTCTCATCCGCAAACTTTGAAATTATTTCCTGTATACCCAAATCGAGGTCATTACATATCAAATGGGAATCTGTTCAACCTCCGCCGTCTCCAGGTCAGATCCAAGGTCATCCCATCCTCCGTCATCGCACCCTCGGAGGCTGAACTCCAAGCCATCATCAACACCTTCACTGAGGTGTACGAGAGCATGGGCCTTACACTAAACAAACATAAGGCACAGGGCCTCTACCAACCTGCCCACACCACACATAATTGCACCCTGGTTATCAAAATCCTCGACGAGGCCTTGGACTACGTGAACCATTTTCCATATTTCGGGAGCCTACTGTCAACAAGAGCAGATATCGACGATGAGGTCCAACATCACCTTCAGTGTGCCAGTGCAGCCTTCGGTCGCCTGAGGAAGAGAGCTTTTAAAGACTAGGACCTCAAACACGGCACCAAGCTCATGGTCTACAGTGCAGTGGGTGATAGCCACCGTCCTATATGGCTCAGAGACATGGGACGAGATTTTCCATTATTTTTGCATGCATTACGGCCACTTAACATCCATTTTACCGCTGAACTGAGGTGTAATGCCCCGATATCACCCATTCAGCCACAAAATGGAAACTGACACCCATTTTTTGCAGACTTATCACCGAGCGTTACTTTCGGCATGTACGTAATGCCAGGAAAAAATAATATCGCCCGCCCACTTATTTTGGGCAGAATCATCAGAATTGGCGAAACCAACACCCATAATATCACCCAGCGTTACTTTCAGCACGTAATTAATGCCAAGATTCAATAATACCGACAGCCCACCTTTTTTTGTCGTAAAGATCAAATTTGCCAAAACTAACACCCGGTATATCGCCCAGCGTCACTTTCACTACCTTGCACACACCACGCCACAATATCGCTCGCCCAAAACACCGCTCTGAAAAAGTGGAACTGTTCTGAACTAATTACAGTGGTGTGAGCACCATTTTTCAAATCGCAGGTCGCTTCATTGAAAACGCTGCTTCAACTTCGGGGGAGTTTGGATTGACTCTGGAGTTCTTCTCGGGTGAAGTGACCATCTCAACAGACAGCTTTTCAACTGTGGATGATCGGGTTTCACTATAGGTGTCTTTTAGTGTTGAAATTATTGCTTCTGATCAATCGGTATTATACTTTCATTGGAATGGGGCCAGCCATTTCTCAGCCTGCATCGATTAATACGCAGATGCTGCAGAGTGCAAATGGCACAACGTCTAATACACATCATTATGTGCTCAATCTAAGACGTGCCAGAATGAGGAGGAGGTCCATTCCATACACACCCCGCACTCACAGGGAGAAGAGGTCTTACCTCAGCATATCCGAGAACATCTGCCTTCGGAGACTACGCTTCCACAAGGTGGTTATGCGAGCTCATCAAGGCAGATCTGCAGCCTGCCATCAGGACATCACTGTTCATTGAGGTCAAGGTCACCACGGCACTGTTGTTCTATGCATCCAGTTCCTTTCGGGCCTCCGCGGTCGAGATTTCCACTCTGTCTCACCATGCCACACATTGCTGCATTAGACAGGTCACGGAGACCCTGAAAGCGCATAGGATAGGCTTTATCAGCTTCCCCATGACCATGGAGGCTCAGATTGACAGGGCTGAAGCATTCTACTGCATTGCTAAGTTCCCCAAGGTGCAGGGAGCAATACAGTGTACTCACATCACCATGCGGGCACCTTCTCAGGACCCAGAGCTTTTACGTAACAGAAAAAGATTTCACTCCCTGAAGGTCCAATTAGTTGTCGACCACAACCAGATAATAATGGCAGTGAATGCCAAATGTCCGGGCAGCTTCGATTAGGCTCACATCCTGCGTGAGAGCGCTGTCTCTGACATATTTAAGAGTCAGCCACAAGGACAATGCTGGATGCTTGGTGACAATCGACATGGCCTAGCCACTTGGCTGATGACCCTCCTGCGTGACACCCAGACCGAAGCCAAGAAGCGATACAATGAGAGTCGCAGAGACACACGCAATGTGGTCCAGAAAACAATAACTGTGCTTAAGCAGCGCTTTAGATGACTGGAGCACTCAGGAGGGGAGCTACAATACAACCGTGAGCGAGTAGCTAAATTCGTGGTGGTGTGCTCCATGCTGCACAACCTAGCTATCAGGAGGGGACAAGAATTGCCAGAAGGGATTGATGGTCCACCTCAGGAGAGAGAGGAAGAGGACGATGAGGGGCTGGACACTGACCTAGGGCCAGACATTCAGGTTGACTATGCAACCATGCCCACGCCCCTCTCCAGACCGCAGGAAAGGGCCCATGGTGGCTACATAGCTGCAAGACTCTTAGTGGAACTAAACTACAGAACCAGTGGAAAGCTCTGCCGCCTCCAGGCAGGGTCCAAGATCACCCAAACCTCTGTCGTTGAACTGCAGGATATAGTCGATGTATTCACCAAGGCATGTAAAAGCATAGGCCTCACGCTTAACATCCGTAAGTCAAAGGTCCTCCACCAGCCTGTCCTCGCCGCACAGCACTGCCCCCCAGTCATCAAGAATCACGACGCGGCCCTCGACAACGTGGACCACTTCCCATACCTCAGGAGCCTCTTGTCAACAAAGGCAGACATTGATGCGGAGAGTCAACATCGCCTCCAGTGTGCCAGTGCAGCCTTTGGCCGCCTGAGGAAAAGAGTGTTCAAAGACCAGGCCCTCAAACCTACCACCAAGCTCATGGTCTACAGGGCTGTAGTATTACCCGCCCTTCTGTATGGATCAGAGGCATGGACGATGTGCAGAAGACACATCAAGTCGCTGGAGATATATGACCAACGATGTCTCCGCAAGATCCTGCAAATCCTCTGGGAGGACAGACGCACCAACATCAGTGTCCTCTCCCACGTTAACATCCCCAGCATTGAAGCACTAACCACTCTCGATCAGCTTCGCCGGGCAGGCCACTTAATTCACATGCCAGGCACGAGACTCCCAAAGCAATTGCTCTACGCGGAGCTCCTTCATGGCAAACGAGCCAAAGGTGGGCAGCGGAAACGTAACAAGGACACCCTCAAAGTCTCCCTGGTGAAGTGCGACATCACCACTGACACCTGGGAGACCCTGGCCGAAGACCGTCCGAGGTGGAGAAAGTCCATCCGGGATGGCGTTGAGCTCCTCGAAACTCAAACCTGCGAGCGTGAAGAGGTCAAACGAATATCTATCCCACCTGTGACAGGGTCTGTGGCTCTCGTGTTGGACTTTTCAGCCACCAAATAACTCACTTTAGGAGTAGAAGCAAGTCTTCCTCGATTTCGAGGGAATGCCTATGATGATGACGTCAGGATCTCATAAATTTGCCTGAAAGAACGTCACTATAATTGACAAAGCTGACACACTGCTGTGTGTGTGCAGCTTAGACATCAATGGTGGGCATCACCTTGGTGCCAGTTAAAGTGTAAATTGATTCCAGTTAAGTTTTATTTACCCTTTCATGTTAAGGAATCACCAGTGTGTAACGGTCAGCTATCTGAGACATTGCGCAACAAGGTTATGCTGAATAAAAAACATTTAATAAGACCATTGGTCTGAAATCATAAGTATCACAGGAAAAAAAAACACTCCCACCCCACTTTTTTGACCAGTGACATCAATTAAATGGTCAACATGTCCAGCAACAGAATACAAATGCAAAGCAGGAGGGTGGCCCCTCCCCCCATACATTACAACAAATTGCACACACTGAGATGGAGATATAACACAGCCATCACCTGCAGACATGCACCTCACTTTCCTTCCCCCCTCCCCTTCTTCTCCCCATGTCTACCCCTTTCCCTCCTCGCTCCACGCCGCCTGGCCGAAGAGCTCCTCAGGCGGTGCCTCATTGGGGGGGATGAAGGCAGAGGCGGTGGTTGCACAGGTATGGGAGTGGGGGTGCTGAGGTGGGAATATTCTCATATCCAGAAGCAGGATCATGGTCCTGCCTCTCATGTGTCGTTCGCACTGGTGGTGCGGAACCTATGGGTGGAGTGCCATGCTCTGGTATCACTGGGAAGCCTGTGCCAGCAGTGTTCCTGGCTATGGCCTCCAGGGCCAATGCCATCTGTGGAATGTACTCAGTCATGATGCCGGAGATGGTGGCCAGCTGTCGGGATATGCCCCCAATGCATTGAGGATCTAGTCACCAATGTCTACAGTCCTCCTGGACAACTTAACCATCTCTCCACTCTCATCTGGCGCTTGTGGACCAGACCTGCTGCGTCCACGAAACCTCCCCGAGGTCGGTGCCGTCCTGGGGACAAATGCAGGTGCCCTGTGGCGAGGTGCTTGGGCCCGGTACCTCCAGAGTGGAGGCAGGAATGGCCGTCGGAGCACTAGATGGCCTTGGGGTGGAATGCCTTGTGGAATGCCTTGTGGAGCCTGGCGATGCAGGTTCCTTGAAGTCGGCGCTCTCATCCATAGAGAACAGACCCAGCAGATTGACGGGTGAGAATCGGAGCTCCTCAGCAGCAGATGTAGGATCGTCTGGCGAGTCCAGCCCTGTGCCCTCACCTTCTGGATTCTGTGGTCTTGCCTGGGGCCTGGCTGCTGGCTGAGCTGCAAAACACAAATGAGGTTATTAGAGGAGAAATGGGTGCTACGGTCACAAGGTGAGTCCAGCGCTACACACAGCAGATGCACGACAAAAGCACCACCGCTATCAAAATCATCACAGACATCACATTTCATGACCATCAACACATTCTGACTTGCAATGATTTTCATTCGGCCAGCATTGTTTCGAGAACAATTTTAGAACCAATCTATCATATATTATTGTTTGGATATGAGTGGGTGTGGCATCAATTGACCTTACATCATGCAGTGGTGTATACTGTACTCACGTGGCATCACTTCAGGGTCTGCAGCTGCTTGCGTGGCCGTCCGGGGGTGCTTCCCCACGAGTGTGAGCACCCGCTCCTCAATGTCAGTGATGTTGCTGATGACTGGTGGCCCCCCACCCGTTCGCCTCTGCACAGAGCTAATCATCAAAAGCTTCTTCTGTAAAAGGTAACAGGATGACATGGCATGAGATCAATGCGTGATATCATTGCTAGGTACTGTCACAGAGACTGATACAACACATAACCGGTAAAAATGAAAGGCATCACATCTGATGATAGTCACTCATGACTCTTACAAATCAAATTATATAAATATATAAGTACATGTAAATAAATGTAATACTTACTCTTGCGGATCCAACAAGGTCGTTCCATCACGGACGTCATTGGTTGCCCTCAGGCACCTCGTTGGTCGCCGATGAGACCACCTCTGCTATCTCGGCCCATATCTTCCGGTCGGCCTTTGGGATGGGCTTCCCTCGCCCTACCTGTGTCAAATCACCCCAGCGTAACTCGACCTCCTGCAGAAAGGAGGCATTTGCCTCGTCCGAGAACCTCCTCGCTCTTTTGCGCCCTCCAATGTGCTCCTCTACGAGCTCACTGCACTCGCCAGCGTCAGTCTCCACAGCGTGCTGTGTCGCCTCCTCCTCTCCCTCCATTATAGGCACAAAATTTGGGCAAATATCTGGCTGGTAACAGCTAATTATTTTTCCCAATTTGCTATAAATCTCTAACCTCTTCCTCCTTCCTCACAAGCAGCCACACCACACCCACACATGCCTTCACTCCCTCTCAGCTCTCTCTCTCTCTGTCTCCTCTTATGCACATTTCATGATGACCCTTGACCTCCTGAATCGCGGGAATTGAGCGTTGCCATGCCGTTGCTAAGGATGGCGACACTTTACAGCAGAAGGTCAGAGAGATTCAATACGAACGGCCATTTCATATTGCTCGTGGCAACATCCTATTTCAAAAATGGAGACTAGGAGCTTTGAGAATGGGCAGCGATCTGAAAACCCATTTTTATCGCCCATTTTAGGCGATCCGCACAAAAGTGTAAAATCTAGCCCATGGACTATGTACAGCAGGCACTTCAAAACACTGGAGAAGTACCACTAACGCTGCCTCCGCAAGATCCTGCAAATCCATTGGCAGGATAGGCACAGCAACATCAATGTCCTTACTCAGGCCAATATCCCCAGCATTGAAGCACTGACCACACTCGACCAGCTCTGCTGGATGGGCCACATCGCCCGCATGCCTGACACAAGACTCTGAAAACAAGTGCTCTACTCGGAGCTTTGACACGGCAAGTGAGCCCCAGGTGGGCAGAGGAAATGTTTCAAGGACACTCTCAAAGCCTCCTTGAAAAGATGTAACATCCCCACCGACACCTGGGAATCCCTGGCCCAAGACCACCCTAAGTGGAGGAAAAGCATCCCGGAGGGCGCTGAGCACCTCGAGTCTCTTCGCCGAGAGCAATCTGAAGCCAAGCATCGAGAGCGGAAGGAACGTGTGGCAACCCAAGCACCCCACCCACCTGTTCCTTTGACTATCATTTGCCCCATCTATGACTGAGACTGTAGGTCCTGCATTGGACTCTTCAATCACCTGAGAACTCATTTCTAGTGTGGAAGCAAGTCATGCTCGACTCCGAGGACGTGCCAATGATGCTGATGATGATATATCAAAAAGAACAGTGATCCTAATACCGAGTCCTGGGGGACACCACTGTATACGTCCCTCCAGTTTGAAAAACAACCCTTCACCACTACTCTGTGATTTCTGTTCCGTAACGAATTTTGTATCTCTGCTGCCAGTGCCCCTTTAAACTCCTGGGGCCAGACATTCCATAAAGGCCCTGAATGCCCGATTTCCCGCTGAGAAGGATTGCTGACGCTCGGAGAAAGAAGCGGGCGAGAATTTTCATTTTGAAGGTTGTAAAGTCCTGTCCCCTCAGTACAGATTCACACGAGGCATATTGTGAAGTCAAGGTCACTCTGGACCTGCACCTTTATTTCACAGCTCTGGAATGCTGCACTTGCCTGAGACCTGTCCTTAATAACCTGTCTCTTGCAAGTGCACCACTGGTGGTAAGGTATGCTGTTGGTTACAGGTCATATCTTATTACAGTCATGTATAGCATGTTAGGATACAGTTATATATAATAATGTAAGATACATGACATCACCCTCCCCCAAGGTCTTATTCTCTTTATAGGTTCAGTCTCTCAGGTGGTCTACGCTCTCGCATGGAGCATCTGAGATGTGGTTCATTTGTTTGCCTTGGTGTCTGTTTTTCTTTGGGTGTGGTTGCTGGTATCTCGCCTGGGCTGTCTGTTTCAATTGGTGTGATGGTTGTTGACGCGCCTGGACTGTCTGTTAGGATTGCCCTTTCCTCAGGTTGTTCCCTCTGTCTGTCAACCAGGTGTGGTGCAAGTTCCACATTGTAGTCTGCCTCTGGTTCTGCAGTGTTGTTGTTAAATCTGCTTTTGACTTGGTCTACATGCCTCCGGCAGGTTTTGCCGTTGTACATTTGTACTACTAGTAGCCTGTTTCCTTCCTTGCCTGTTACTGTCCCTGCAAGCCATTTGGGACCCCTGCCATAGTTTAGTACAAACACTTTGTCCCCTATCTCATTCCATCGCCCCCTCGAATTTCTGTCATGGTACTCAGTCAGCTTACGGCGCTTTGCCTCAATGATTTTGTGCATGTCTGGGAGGATTAATGAGAGCCTTGATTTTAAAGTCCTTTTCATCAACAGTTGCGTGGGGGGGATCCCAGTCAGTGAGTGCGGACGAGATCTGTATGCCAGCAGCAGTCTAGATGTCCCGCTATTTCTTTCTTAAAGATAGCTTCAAGCATTTTCCCCACTACAGATGTTAAACTAACCGGCCTATAGTTACCTGCCTTTCTTCTGCCCCTTTTTTTAAACAGAGGCGTTACATTAGCTGCTTTCCAATCTGATGGTACCTCCCCAGAGTCCAGAGAATGTTGGTAGATTCTTTCGAAAATAAACAACAAGTTTATTCCTATCTGTGAAACAAAGTAGTGATTATTCTTCATAAGGACAATTTAACAGCAGCATAAACTGCAAATTATTTGAAAGAACAAGCACTCCATGCTCCATTACAAGTTATATATTTGATTTTAAAGGCACCGTGTTTAGTGGGAATAAATTATTAAAACATAAAGGAGTAATAATTCAGGTCCTGTGCGCCTCCCAAACGACTATACGCTCTGGTGCGGCACTGCTACCGGCTCCCACGAAATTCCGCGTTAGTTAACGGTAGCACTAACCGGTAGCACCTGCTCCGCCGGCGATGACAACGTCATCACTGTTCGCAGCGACCTATTTTTGCCCCGGAATGAAAATTGGGTCGCTCCCTGTGAAGCTATCGCGGTAGTGTCCTGTGAGGCAGTAGGCCGCTCGTGGGGCAAAAATTAAAGGGGTGGTGCAGTGGTGAAAATTTTTTAAAATGGCCACCTTAGCGGTCACAGCCTTCTTCAATGCAGATCGCAGGGTCCGTGCCGTGATGGTGCTGCCACGGCACCCTGCTCTCTGATAGTGTAGCGATGGCCCCTTCTCCCTCCTGCAGAGTCGGCAGCTTGACCCTCCCCTTTAATGGAAGGGAGGGTCCCGTCTTCTCGCACGCACCACGTGTCCTTACGCGTAGTGCTGAAAAATCCGGGTCCCGGTGCGCCCCAGTGCTGCCCCCGACAGGAACTGCAGCGCGAGATTTTGCATTGCAGTTCCTGTCGGGGGCGGTATGCCCAATATATATCGCGGGGCGGGACTTCTGCGCCTGCCGCAGGAATTCCTGCCTCGCAGCTGTTACCGCCCCAACCGAATTGTCAGCAAAATGAGTTTACTATTATTCAGAGGCTGCAAGATTGGCCAATGTTCCAAGCACAGTGATATTGTTCAAATTCTGCAAAAATTCAGGACAAGAACTAATTCACTAGTTAGTCACCAGATCCAGTGTTTTGTCCCCCATAGTCAGCTGCATCAGTCACTGACTCTGGGTTGATGAGGTATTTTTATGTTATAATCTGTGATAACACTGTCTAGGCAATGTCCACAATCCAATATCTGTGATATCACTGTCTGGGTAATGTCAAGAATCCAATACAAAGAACTAAGCTTTAAAACAGTCTGCTTGTATGGACATTTCATCTTTGCGCCGCTGGGACAGCTTTATCACTTCCTGCATTTCCTCTGGGACACTGGACCAGCTCCCGTGAAGCACACAGCTTTTGACTAGAGATAATAAGGGGTCCTGGCTTGTCCAGGTTTTGATCTGCCGAGCAGTGATGAGTGATTGCTCACTCTCAAATGCTTCCATAACCATGGTTAGATCAATGGCAGCCTACTGAGGGCATCGGCGCAGTTTTCTGTGCCTGGCCTGTTGGCAGATGGCGTAGTTGTATGCGGACAACATCAGCGCCCATCTCTGGATGCGGGCCGATGCGTTGGTATTTATCCCTTTACTCTCGCAAACCAGGGATATAAGTGGCTTATGGTCAGTTTCCAATTCGAATTTTAGCCCAAACAGATATTGATAGATTTTTTTTACCCCATAGACACACGCTAACGCTTCTTTCTTAATCATGCTGAAGGCTCTCTCAGCCTTAGACAGACTCCTGGATGCATAAGCAACCGGTTTGTTGCAATATACAACCAACGCCATATGACAATGCATCACATGCTAGCACCAAATGCTTACATGGATCATACAACACAAGCAATTTATTTAAACATAACAATTTTCTCACTTTTACAAAAACATTTTCTTGGCTTTTGCCCCAAACCTATTCATCCCCTTTTTGTAGTAAGATATGCAGTGGTTCTAACAGTGTGCTGAGACCTGGTAAGAAGTTACCAAAGCAGTTAGGAGTCCCAGAAATGATACCAGCTCCGTCACGTTCTATGGGATCGGTGTGTTCTCAATTTCCGTTGGTGGGCCTGATGCCTTCTGCCACAATTCTCCTTCCCAAGAATTCCACTTCAAGCGCCAGGAAAATGCACTTCGAGCATTTAAACCTGAGCCCCACGCGGTTGAGTCGACTAAGAACCTCCTCCAGATGCTGCAGATGCTCGACTGTGTTCCGACCTGTGACCAAGATGTCATCCTGGAAGACCACGATGTGTGGGATCAACTTTAGTAAGCTTTCCATGTTTCTCTGGAATTTCACCACCGCTGATCTGATTCCAAACGGGCATCTGTTATAAACAAAAAGACCTTTGTACGTGTTGATGCAGGTGAGGCCCTTTGATGATTCCTCCAGTTCCTGCGTCATGTAGGCTGAAGTCAGATCCAGCTTCATGAATGTCTTTCCTCCTGCCAGCATTGCAAAGAGGTCATCGGTCTTTGGTAGTGGATATTGGTCCTGCAGGGAGAAACGATTGATAGTTACTTTGTAATTGCCACAGATTCTGACGGTGCCATCTCCCTTGAGGACTGGGACGATAGGACTGGCCCACTCGTTGAACTCGATCGGTGAAATGATGCCCTCTCGTTGCAGCCGGTCTAGCTCGATCTCTACCCTTTCTCTCATCATGGACGGTACTGCTCTCGCCTTGTGATGGATGGGTCACGCCCCCGGAATTAGGTGGATCTGCACTTTTGCTCCTTGGAATTTCCCAATACCTGGTTCGAATAGCGAAGGAAATTTGTTTAAGACCTGAGCACACGACATGTTGTCACCGGGCGATAGCGCTTGGATGTCGTCCCAGTTCCAGCATATCTTTTCCAGCCAGCTCCTGCCGAGCACCGTGGGACCATCGGCCAGTACCACCCAGAGTGGTAGCTTGTGCACCGCGATACCGCTTGTGTAGCGCTACCGATTACAGGAATCAGTTCATTTGTGTAAGTTCTTAGTTTCGTGTGAACTGGAGTTAAGACTGGCCTTGAGGCACTGTTGCACCACAATCTTTCGAAAGTCGTTTTGCCCGTGATGGACTGGCTCACGCCTGTGTCCAGCTCCATTGACACCAGGAGTCCGTTTAGTTCAACATTCAGCATTATCGGGGGACAATTCGTGATGAATCGGTCTGAGACTCTGGTTCATCATGATCCTCCATGGATCTGTCCTCCTCTGCAACATGGTGGTTTGCAAGTTTAACAGGCTTTGCAGCTCACCTGCACACTCGTTGGAGGTGTCCCTATGTTCCACAGCCCTTGCAAACGTACCCTTTGTATCGGCATGAATGGAAACGATGATCACGCCCGCAGCGCCAACAAGGCGTTAATGGCCTTGCATTCATCACCCTTGATGGTGGACTCTGAGACATCTGCGGACGTGCAGCTGCAGGTATGTGTGACCTGCCCTGTATGTTACGATTGGAAAACAACATCACTTTATTCACAGTATTTGTCGCAGCACTCGTGTGCTGAGAGATTTGCTTTCTTTAGTCACTGGTGGCAATGAACGCCTGGGCTATCGCTATGGCCTTACTGAAGGTTGGGGTCTCTACAGTCAAAAGTTTGCGAAGTATGGTTTCGTGGCCAATGCCAAGTACGAAAAAGTCTCTGAGCATGTGCTCCAAATGTCCTTCAAATTCGCAATGTCCTGCAAGGCGTCTTAGCTCGGCGACATAACTCGCCACTTCCTGGCCTTCAGACCTTTTGTAGGTGCAGAACCGATACCTCGCCATCTGAACGCTTTCCTTCGGGTTCAAATGTTCTCGGACTAGTGTGCACAAATCATTGTACAATTTCTCCGTGGGTTTCGCTGGAGTGAGCATATTCTTCATGAGGCCATACGTTGGTGCCCCACAGACGGTGAGGAGGATCGCCCTTCGTTTAGCAGCGCTCTCTTCCCCATCGAGCTCATTAGCCACGAAGTATTGGTCGAGTCGCTCCACAAAAATTTCCCAATCATCTCCCTCCAAGAATTTCTCCAGGATGCCCACTGTTCTCTGCATCTTTGGGTTCAGCTATCTGTATCTCATTGTCAGTTGTTATGTATGGAGAAAGAGCCAGACTGAACACTGTGAGCTCAAAGTAACGTGTGACCTTATGCTTTTATTGCAGGTCTCCAGAGTGCCTCTCCAACCTGTGAGGCCTCCTTAAATGCCTGTGTTCCCAAGGGATTATGGGATCCCTTGGGACTCCAGGGGATAAGCCCTCTGGTGACTGTACAGAGTAATTATAAGTCCACATATATAACATCTACTGTAGATAGTCCACGTCTCTGAGCCATACAGGAGGGCGGGTATCAAAACAGCCCTGTAGACCATGAGCTTGTTGGCAGATTTGAGGGCCTGATCTTTGAACGCTCTTTTCCTCAGGCGACCGAAGGCTGCGCTGGCACACTGGAGGCAATGTTGTATCTCATCGTCGATGTCTGCCCTTGCTGATTATAGGCTCCCGAGGTATGGAAAGTGATCCACGTTGTCCAGAGCCGCGCCGTGGATCTTGATGACTGTGGGGTAGTGCTGTGTGGCGGAGTCAGGTTGGTGGAGGACTTTTTCTTACGGATGTTTAGTGTAAGGCCCATGCTTTCGTATGCCTCAGTGAAGATGTTGACTATGACTTGGAGTTCAGACTCTAAATGTGCGCAGACGCAGGCATCGTCCGAGTACTGCATTTCAACAACAGAGATTGGGACGGTCTTGGATCTGGCCTGGAGGTGCCGAAGGTTGAACAGGTTCCCACTGGTTCTGTAGTTGAGTTCCACTCTAGCAGGGAGCTTGTTGAGTGTGAGGTAGAGCATTGCAGCGAGGAAAATTGAGAAGAGGGTTGGCACGATGACAGCCCTGCTTGACCCCGGTCCGGACATGGATTGGGTCTGTAATGGATCCATTGATCTGAATCACGGCTGGCATGTCATCGTGGAGCAAGCGGAGAATGTTGACGAACTGTCGAGGGCAGCCGAAACAGAGGAGGACGCTCCATAGTCCATCACGGTTTACAGAGTCAACGGCCTTTGTAAGGTCAAAGAAGGCCATGTACCAGGGTTAGTGCTGTTCCCTGCATTTCTCTTGCAGCTATCACACTGTAAAAAACATGTCTGTTGTGTCCCATAGGGGACGAAATCCGCACTGCGACTCCGGTAGGAGCTCTTCAGCCATGGGGAGAAGGCGGTTGAGGAGGATTCGAGCGACAACTTTCCCAGTGGCTGATAACAGGGAAATTTCTCTGTATTTGCCGCAGTCGGACTTGTCCACTTTTTTAAAGTTGGTCACGATGCATGCCAATAGTGCCTCTCCACCATACTTTAGTGCCTTAGTGGGAATTTCATATGTTCCCATTGCCTTGTTGTTCTTAAGCTGGTGGATGGTCTTTTCTACCTCGTGCAGGTTTGGTGTTTTGCTGAGATGGTGGTGGGTAGCATGCTGCGGGATGGATTCAAGGACACTCGAGTCAAAGGCAGAGTCTCGATGAAGGAGATCTTCAAAGTGCTCCTTCCAGCAGGTCCTGACTGCCTCATTGTCCTTGATGTGTGTCTCCCCATTCTTGTCCAGCAGTGGGCTAGGACCTTGAGTATTTGGGCCGTAGGTGGCCTTGACTGCGGTGAAGAATCCTCGCATATCATGGCTGTCGGCCAGTTGCTAAATCTCCTGTGCTTTCTCCACCCACCATCTGTTCTTTAGGTTGCGGGTTTGTTTTTGGAGCTCAGCCTTCAGCATTCTGTAATGCTGTTTTGCTGCTCCCAATTTGGGTTGTTGTTTTAAGCTCAGAAATGCCCAGCGCTTGCAATTTATTAGCTCTTGGATCTCCTGGTCGTTCTCTTCAAACCAGTCCTCGTGTTTCCTGGTTGAATGACTGAGCATCTCTTTGCAGGCACTGATTATAGAGGCCTGGAGGGCAGACCAAGCACTGTGGGCATTCTGCGTCTCAGTGTGATCAAGGGACACCAGGTTAGCAGTGAGCGCTGGCTGTATAGGGCTCTCTTCGCTGGGTCTTTGAGTGCCCCAGCATTTGACTTTTTTGTGGCGCTGCTTCTGCTGCCATCGCCGCTTTGGGGCTATGTTGATGTTAATGATGGAATGGATTAGGCGGTGGTCCGTCCACCAGTCGTCAGTTCCTGTCATGGTGTGGGTGATGCGCACATCCTTGTGATCCCTGGCTCGGACGATGACATAGTCGAGCAGCTGCCAGTGTTTGGAGTGAGGGTGTTGCCACGATGTCTTGTACTTGTCCCTCTGGCAGAACAAGGTGTTGGTGATGACAAGGTTGTGCTCTAGGCATTTTGTCAGGAGCAGGATACCACTGGAATTGGTTTTCCCTACCCCCTCTCTGCTGATCACGTCTCCCCAGAGAGCTGCATCCTTGCCAACCCTGGCGTTGAAGTCGCTGAGGGGGATCAGTTTGTTGTAGTAAAAGCCCTCTTTGGTCTCATCTGTTGCATCGAGTGTTGGGGCATACGCACTGGTGACTATGGTGCATTGGTTCCAGGATAGGGTGAGTCGGAGATTCATGAGACGTTTGTTAATCCCGCAGGGGGAGTCTCCGAGGCAGTCAACCAGATCGTTCTTGATAGCGAAACCGACTCTGTGGAGGTGGAGCTCTTCCTCTGGTTTGCCTTTCCAGAAGAAGGTGTAACCTCCACCTTGTTCCTTGAGCTGGCCTTCCCTTGCCCACCGGGTCTCGCTTCGGACGGTGATGTCAACATCGAAGCATCTAAGTTCCTGGGTAACTATGGCGGTGCGGCATTTTGGCCTGTCGCTGTTAGAGTTGTCCATGAGGGTCCTGATGTTCCAGGTCCCAAACTTCATATTGAAGGGTGGAAGATGCCTGTGCTTCAGTTCTTTTACTGTAGGGTGGCAGTGGCACACCGGCTACCACATGGGCTTAGCTGAGCAGGTCTTGGTCCAATGGCAAGGGGGTCCAAGACGACTGGAGACTAGGCACTGCTGTATGAGCCGAATTGCCTTTGGCGAGATGTTGGCCGTAAGCTCGGTGCTGAATAGCGCCCTTCGGTGAGATGGTAGGTGATCCGAGGCTTGGCTGGGGGCAGGCATTGGGAAGGTCAGCGGTCCATTTTGTGGGGTGGAGGTCAGGGTGTTCAGAGTGGAAGGAGGCGAGGTCAGCGTGGTCACAGCCATTGTGCTCACTGTGTGTTGGAGGAGAAGAGGCCAGGTCGTCGGTGGAGGAGGAGAGGCCCAGTCTGGAGGAGGTGTGGCTCAGGCTGGAGGAGGAGAGGCCCAGGCTGGAGGAGGAGAAGCCCAGGCTGGAGGAGGAGAGGCCCAGTCACTGCTGGAGGAGGAGAGGCCCAGGCTGGAGGGGAAGAGATTTGGCTGTAATGTAAAAACTAACTCTTTCTTGCCCAACCCTTTCTACAGGCTGTAATGCAGTTCTATTCAATAGTCCAATGTTTACCTTTGGGCGGAGGAACGGATCCTACAATATCGACAGGCTAAGTGAGTGGGCAAAAATTTGGCAGTTGGAGTATAATGTGGCAAAATGTGAGATTATCCACTTTGGTAAGAATTATAGAAAAGCAAATTATTATTTAAATGGGGAGAGATTACAAAATGCTGAGGTACAGAGGGATCTGGGGGGTCCTTGTACATGAAACACAAAAAGTTAGCATGCAGGTACAGCAAGTGATCAGGAAGGCAAATGAAATATTGGCCTTTATTTCAAGGTGGATGGAATATAAAAGCAGGGAAGTCCTGCTACAATTGTACAGGGTATTGGTGAGACCACATCTGGAGTATTGCGTACGGCTTTGGTCTCCTTGTTTAAGGAAGGATATACTTGCATTGGAGGCAGTTCAGAGAAGGTTCACGAGGTTGATTCCTGAGATGAAGGGGTGTCTTATGAAGAAAGGTTGAGCAGGTTGAGCCTATACTCATTGGAGTTTGGAAGAATGAGAGGTGATCTTATTGAAACATATATGATACTGAGGTGGCTTGACTGGGTAGATGCAGAGAGGATGTTTCGCCTCGTGGGGAATCTAGAACTAGGGCGCATAGTTTCAGAATAAGGGAACGCCCATTAAAAACGGAGATGAGGAGAAATTTCTTCTCTCAGAGTGTAGTGTATGTAGCAACAAATCACTGACTCCACACGGTCTGGTGTTGATCTAACTGCTGCGACCTTGGTCCTTTATTGAACAACTCCAGAGTGACTCTCAGGTGTAGTGGTCAGCCTCTAATACTGCCTCTTGCAGGTACTTTCAGGTCTCCCACCACAGCGCCCTCTGTGGTGTACCATTGTGCTTATTATACATTTAAGGTACCAGGACGATACACACATCAATATATAACATCTCACTTCCCCCCCCAGGATGCAGGACGATACACACATCAATACATAACATCTCACTTCCCCCCCCAGGACGCAGGACGATACACACATCGATACATAACATCTCACTTCCCCCCCCAGGACGCAGGACGATACACACATCGATACATAACATCTCACTTCCCCCCCCAGGATGCAGGATGATACACACATCGATACATAACATCTCACTTCCCCCCCCAGGATGCAGGACGATACACACATCGATACATAACATCTCACTTCCCCCCGCAGTCCCGAAGCTGTTGCCGGGGATCTCGACCTTGTTTGTCCAACGGAAGGCAGGTATGCATAGACAGTGCGTTTGTATGGTACATGTTATCTGGTACGGATTGCGGGTACACTGGGCAGTTACATTAAATAGTTATTAACTGGTAACGGATCCCTGATTTCCTTATTAGCTCTTATCATTAATTGTACTTCATATCCATTATTTTACACAAACACAGTGACCATTCAGCATTAAAATATTAATTCTTATTATAAATCCATCATCTTACATTAACATAGCTCATTTTAGACTCGCTCTTGCCTGCCAGAAGTCAATTTGTGGGGACCACCACGTGGTAAGGCCCTTTTAAGACTCCCAGGTGCATTTCCTTTTTAAGGCGCCATCTTTGATGCAGCAGGATTCCATGAGGCTTCTCCTTGGGCGCCGCCATCTTTGATGCTCTGCTGCTCTGAACACGATGCCGCCGCCTTCTTGCTCTCCGCTGCTCCACATGCCTTCCGCCGCCGCAGCCTCCTTTCCCCTCCGCTGCCACCTGACTTGCCGCCTCTCCTGCGGCCGTCGTCATCGCTTCTCCGGCGGCCACCATAGCTGCCTCTCCTGCGGCCGTCGTGGCCTCTCCAGCCGCCGCACTTGCCGCCTCCCCTGTGGCCTCCGTAGCGGCCTCCTCTGCGGCCGTCATGGCCGCCGACCTCCAGCTGCTGCCGCCGCCCGACTCTTGCTCTGCGTGGGCCCTTATGATCCGCCAGGCATCCTGGATCCCTCGCACCCCGCCCACAGCGCCCTGCCGACTCACCCCGCCCCCCACTAGGCCCGCCTCTGCAGGGCTGCTTGCCTGTGGGGGCTAAGGCTGCAGGATCTCTGTGGCTTGAGGTCCGGGGCTGGGGCTTGCTCTGCTTGCCTGTGGGTGGATTGAGGCAGCAGCTCCAGCTCGGTCGGTGCTGCTCTCTGGGAACCCGGGGCACGGCAGCACCCCAGGGAGCAGCAGCCTGTGGAGTGGTGAAGTCTTCCCAGCTCCCACGGATCATCCCCATCCACCTCCGGCCGAGGAGCGTCGGCCCATCGCCTGCAACAGCCCACAAAGTTAAACCGTGCGTCTCGTCCCCGTGGGATACCTGCACCTCCGCTCTGCCAAGAACAGGTATCAGTTCCATGGTGTAGGTATGCAGCTTCACCGTGACCGGGACCAGCTTGGGTCGTGCATCTGGGTTAAATCACAGTTTATCAAAAGTTCTCTGACTCATCAACGACGGACCCGAGCCCGTGTCCACTTCCATACTCACAGGGACTCCATTGATTTTTACTTCCATTATCATTGGGGGCGAATCGTCGGAGCACGTATATAGTCCCAACACCTCATCTTCTTCTGCCTGCTCCTTGCTGAAGAGTGGATCATCCCCCATCTCCTCAGCCACATGGTGAGTCCGATTTCTTTTACATATACGCTGAAGGTGGCCTTTCAGGTGGCAGGTATTACACGTTTACTCCGCAAACCTGCACCGGTAAGCCCCATGGCTTCCTCCGCAGCACCAGCATGGTGCTGCTTGATTGGCCCCCCTCAGCAGACTCTGAGTTGCAGGACCCCGAGGTCCATGCTCTCTGCCCCGGGAAGAGCCACGTTCTGCAGTTTTGTCCATGGTGGGCGCTATCCTGTGGACAGTGCCTGCCGGGTTCGAGACTGAGTGGATCATTTGTTTGGTGCTGCAAGTCGAGGTCATATATGCCCGGCTGATGGTAATGGCCTTTGTCAGGGTGACTGTGGGTTCCGTGGCTAGCAGCTTGTGAAGGAGGCCCTCATGGCCGATCCCCATGATGAAAACGTTCCGCAGTGCCTCGTCAACGAGTGTCCAAAAATCACAAGGCGCCGTGAGTCTCCTGAGGTCCGCAGTATATTTAGTGACATCCTGGCCCTCGGGTCTGCAGTGATGGTAAAATTTGTATCTGGCCGTGAGGATGCTCTCCTTCGGTTTCAACTGGTCATGAATGAGTTCAGTCAGCTCCTCATATGACTTGTCCCTGGCTCTCCTGGGTGTCATCAAATCCCTGACGAGACAGTAAACCTCATCGCCACAACTGGAGAGCAATATTGCCTTACGCTTCTCTCTCAGTGCATTCGTGTCCTCCGTCAGATCGTTTGCTGTGAAATAGTACTCGAGCCTTTCCGTAAAGGCCTCCCAATCATTGCCCATGGTAAAATCCTTTAGCGAGCCCAGAGTAGCCATGGTTGTGTGGAATTTGTCCGCTTCCTTGTCACCAATGTAGTGTATGTAGCACACAAATCACTGACTCCACACGGTCTGGTGTTCATCTAACTGCTGTGACCTTGGTCCTTTATTGAACAGCTCCAGAGTGACTCTCAGGTGTGGTGATCAGCCTTTTATACTGCCTCCTGCAGGTACTTTCAGGTCTCCCACCACAGCGCCCTCTGTGGTGCTCCATTGTGCTTAATATACATTTAAGGTACTCGGACAATACACACATCAATACATAACATCTCACTTACCCTCCAGGACGCAGGACGATACACACATCAATACATAACACAGAGGGTCATGAAACTTTGGAATTCTCTGCCCCAGAGAGCTGTGGAGGCTGGGTCATTGAATATATTTAAGGTGGAGATAGACAGATTTTTGAACGATAACGGAGTCAAGGGTTATGGGGAGAGCGAAGGGAAGTGAAGTTGAAGCCAAGATCAGATCAGCCATGATCGTATTGAATGGTGGAGCAGGCTCGAGGGGCCAAATGGCCTACGCCTGCTCCTATTTCTTATTTTATCTTCAAATCCACTTTCAATATGGGGGTTGTGCCAGAAGACTGGAGGATTGTAAGTGTCACACCTCTGTTTAAAAAAGGAGAGAGTGATAAACCCGGCAACTACAGGCCAATCAGCCTAACATTGGTGGCGGAGAAACTTTTAGTGACATTACTCCGGGACAAAATTAATTATCATTTGCAAAAGCATGGATTAATAAATGAAAGTCAGCATGGATTTGTTAAAGGTAAATCATGTTTGACTAACTTGATCGAGTTTTTTGGTGAAGTACCGGAGAAGATTGATGAGGGTACGACAGTTGATGTTATGTATATGGACTTTCAAAAGGCAGTTGACAAAGTAGCACATAATAGACTTGTTCGCAAAATTAAAACCCAGGGGCCAGACTTTCGGCTTCATTGTCGGCGATTTTCTCGGCATTACAGCTGGTTTTTCACCTGGCGAGAGTTTCCAGGTAAGTTTTTGAATGTTATCGCCCACATCTGAAGTCGCCCGGCGGGACTAGCCCACCCACGTACAACGCCGATAACAACCGCCAGGGCGTAAGTTTGGGCTCAACCACCAACATCCAGATCGCCGAGAGACCCACCCTGTACAGGGCGGTAAGGGGGGAACCCTCAAAGAGAGGTAAGTTAAAGGTTATTTAATTATTTAAAACAATGTTTTACCACAGCAATTAGGGTTAAAACTGTCTTGGGAAGGATTTGTATGTGTTTATTTTTTTTAATGAACATTTTTTCTTTAAGTTTTCCCCCCTCCGTAGGCCCAACCACAGCCTGGGCCTAAATTTTTCTACTTATCGTCCATTCTGGTAACCACCGCCCATTTGGCTAACTTTGCACTTACCTGCTGAAAAAACCGCCGAGAATAAGTGTGCAATGCCCATTTTCACACCGGGTGAACAGTTCTACGTACTTTTACCTTTGTCATGTATCTTACATTATTATATATAACTATCCTAACATGCTATACATGACTGTAATAAGATATGACCTGTAACCAACAGCATACCTTACCACCAGGGGTGCGCTTGCAAGAGACAGGTATATAAGGACAGGTCTCAGGCAAGTGCAGCATTCCAGAGCTGTGAAATAAAGGTGCAGGTCCAGAGTGACCTTGACTTCATGACCTGCCTCGTGTGAATCTGTACTGAGGGGACAGGACTTTACAGTGGCGACGAGTTACGGGATTACAGAATCCACAGAATGGCGAACAACGGATCAGATGAAAAGTACAATACCGGAGACAATTGTGAGGACTTTATAGAAAGGCTCCAGCAAAGCTTTGTAACCAAAGACTGGTTAGGCGATGATAAGGCAGACAAGAGAAGAGCCCATCTCTTGACCAGCTGTGGCTCGAAAACATACGCTTTAATGAAGGATCTTTTGGCACCCGAGAAACCAGCAAGCAAGTCGTTTGAAGAATTGAGCACACTGGTAAGAGACCACCTGAAGCTAGCGAGCAGCCTACACATGGCCAGACACAGGTTCTACAACTACAGACGCTGTGTGGGCCAGAGCATACCTGACTTTGTGGCGGAACTTCGGAGGTTGGCTAGTTTATGTGAGTTCTCCTATGAACTGAGGAGAGAAATGCTGAGAGACTTTTTCATTGAAGGAATAGGCCACACAGGCATATTCCGAAAGCTCATAGAGACCAAGAACCTGACCTTAGAGCACTGGTTGCACAGACATTCTTGGTCGGGGAAGAAGAAACAAGGTTGATTTACAATGCAGGTACGACAACTAACAAATTATTGGAACAAGAAGTTCACAGCACTAAACAAGCTGCTACCCCCACACACAGACAAAACTGGGAGAACAGGCTCTTGACAGCAGGCAGAAGCCATCAAGGGCCACAGGAATGGCCGTTCACACCTTATCAACCAACAATGCGAGCAATCAACTACAAACTGAGAGAAGCTCAAGAGAGATCAGCCAGACGCAGCTCATTCTTTGGGAACACTTTGAACAATGGAACAAGTCTGTGCTGGAGGTGTGGGGGTGGGGACTCGTCAAGGGGATGTCGATTTCAGGAGGCTGTTTGCAGAAATTATGAATATACAGGGCATTTGGCCTGCATTTGCAAAAAAACGGCAGCTCGGCTGATATACGAATCGGATGGGTCGGAAAGCGGACCAGAAGATGGTGGGGACAGTACCCGGGACACCGGTGTACAACGGGTCAACAAGATCAATGGCCGCTGCTCCGACAACAGGACGCCTCCTATAACGATGAGGGTCTTACTCAATGGGATATCTGTCAACATGGAGCTGGATACGGGAGCGAGTCAATCTCTCATGGGCGCTCAACAATTTGAACAACTGTGGCTGCATAAAAGAGACAGACCAAAACTCACAAGGGTCGACACCACACTGAGGACCTATACCAAAGAAATCGTACCAGTCCTTGGCAGCGCCATGCTCTCTGTCACATACAAAGGGACAGTGAACCGACTTCCCCTGTGGATTGTCTCCGGAGACCCCCCAGCACTGCTGGGGAGAAGCTGGCTGGCAAAACTAAACTGGAAATAGGATGATGTCCATGCCATGTCATTAGAGGAACGGGCTTCCTGCTCAACAGCTATAAAGCGATTTGAACATCTCTTTCAGCTAGGTGTGGGCACTTTCAAAGGGGCCAAAGTCAAAATCAACATCACACAGGATGCTAGTCCATCACAAGGCCAGAGCTGTACCCTGTGTGATGAGGGAAAAGATTGAACACGAACAAGATAGGCTTCTCCGGGAAGGCATTACATCACCTGTGGAATTTAGCGACTGGGCAAGTCCTATCGTCCCAGTCATGAAGCCTGATGGATCCGTACGAATCTATGGGGACTACAAATCTACCATAAACAGAGTCTCCCTACAGAACCAGTACCTGCTGCCCAGAGCGGAGGACTTATTTGCCACATTGGCTGGAGGTAAACTTTTCTCAAAATTGGACCTCACATCTGCGTATGTGACGCAAGAATTGACTGAGGAATCCAAGCTACTCACCACCATCAACACACGTCGAGGCTTTTTCATGTACAATCGATGCCCATTCAGCACCAGGTAGGCAGCTGCCATATTACAGCGCAATATGGAGAGTCTGCTCAAGTCCATCCCGGGGACGGTTGTATTTCAAGATGACATACCTATCACGGGCAGGGACACCGACTCCCATCTTCATAATTTGGAAGAAGTACGAAAGCGGTTGGATCGGTTAGTCCGACGAGTCAAGAAATCCAAGTGCCTGTTTCTCGCACCCGAGGTTGAATTTTTGGGCAGAAAGATTGCCGCTGATGGAATCCGCCCAACTGAGTCCAAAACAGAAGCAATTCACCTGGCACCCAGGCCCCGGAATGTCTCAGAACTGCGCGCCTTTCTCGGGCGACTCAATTACTTTGGGAACTTTATGCAGAACTTATGCACGCTGCTAGAGCCTCTCCACATGCTACTCAGGAAAGAGTGCGATTGGTTTTGGGGGGATGCCCAGGAACGCGCCTTCAATAAGGCACGCAACCTTCTGTGTTCCAACAGTGTTTTGACTTTCATTGACCCAGATAAAAAGTTAGTTTTCACATGCGATGCGTCAGCGTATGGGGTCGGGTGCCTTTTGCAACATGTCAATAGTGCGGGCAAATTACAACCCATAGCTTATGCCTCCAGGTCACTTTCGCGGGCGGAGCGCGGGTAGGGAATGGTAGAGAAGGAGGCGCTCACGTGCGTGTACGGTGTCAAAAAGATGCACCAATAACTTTTCGGGGCTAAGTTTGCGTTAGAAACCGACCACAAGCCCCTCACGTCCCTCCTATCCGAGAGCAAGGCTATAAACGCCAACGCCTCGGCGCGAATTCAACGGTGGGCACTCATGCTGGCGTCCTACGACTATACTATAAGGCACAGACCAGGCACAGACAACTGTGCCGACGCGCTCAGCAGGCTACCCCTGACGACCACGGAAGGGTCTGACGAACAGGACTGTGAGATAGTCATGGCAATCAATGCCTTTGAGTCCACAGGTTCGCCCATGACGGCTCGCCAAATCAGAGCCTGGACGGCCAGCGACCCCACATTATCCTTCGTAAAAAGATGTGACCTAACCGGTGACTGGGCAGAGGCTCGCGATGCCTGCCCCGAGGAATTAAAACCCTTTCACAGGCGCATGCATGAGCTATCACTACAAGCAGACTGCCTGATGTGGGGCAGCCGAGTAGTCATGCCTCTGCGAGGCAGAGAGGCATTTGTCCGGGAGCTCCACCGCGAGCACCCGGGGATTGTTCTCATGAAGGCCATAGCCAGATCCCACGTCTGGTGGCCTGGCATTGACGCGGACTTGGAACTCTGCGTCCGAAGGTGCACCATTTGTGCCCAACTCAGCAATGCCCTCAGGGAGGCTCCACTGAGCCCCTAGCCCTGGCCTACCAAACCGTGGTCACGGGTGCACGTAGACTATGCGGGCCCATTCATGGGCAAAATGTTCCTCGTAGTTGTAGATGCATTTTCAAAGTGGATCGAATGCACCATTTTAAAATCGAGCACAACCTCCACCACTGTGGAGAGCCTCGCAACCATGTTTGCAACGCACGGAATCCCTGACATATTGGTCAGTGACAATGGTCCGTGCTTCACCAGCGCAGAATTCCAAGACTTTATAATTGACCACGGCATAAATCACGTCAAGACGACACCGTTCAAGCCGGCCTCCAACGGCCAGGTGGAGAGAGCAGTGCAAATCATTAAACAAGGCATGCTTAAAATCCAAGGTCCCACGCTGCAGGGTCGCCTGTCGCGACTGCTGCTGGCATACAGATCTCGTCCGCACTCACTGACTGGGATCCCCCCCACGCAACTGTTGATGAAAAGGACTTTAAAATCAAGGCTCTCATTAATCCTCCCAGACATGCACAAAATCATTGAGGCAAAGCGCCGTAAGCTGACTGAGTACCATGACAGAAATTCGAGGGGGCGATGGAATGAGATAGGGGACAAAGTGTTTGTACTAAACTATGGCAGGGGTCCCAAATGGCTTGCAGGGACAGTAACAGGCAAGGAAGGAAACAGGCTACTAGTAGTACAAATGGCAAAACCTGCCGGAGGCATGTAGACCAAGTCAAAAGCAGATTTAACAACAACACTGCGTAACCAGAGGCAGACTACAATGTGGAACTCGCACCACACCTGGTGGACAGACAGAGGAAACAACCTGAGGAAAGGGCAATCCCAACAGACAGCCCAGGCGAGTCAACAACCATCACACCAATCGAAACAGACAGTCCAGGCGAGATACCAGCAACCACACCCAAAGAAAAACAGACACCAAGGCAAACAAATGAACCACATCTCAGATGCTCCATACGAGAGCGTAGACCACCTGAGAGACTGAACCTATAAAGACAATAAGACCTTGGGGGAGGGTGATGTCATGTATCTTACATTATTATATATAACTGTATCCTAACATGCTATACATGACTGTAATAAGATATGACCTGTAACCAACAGCATACCTTACCACCAGTGGTGCACTTGCAAGAGACAGGTTATTAAGGACAGGTCTCAGGCAAGTGCAGCATTCCAGAGCTGTGAAATAAAGGTGCAGGTCCAGAGTGACCTTGACTTCACAATATGCCTCGTGTGAATCTGTACTGAGGGGACATGACTTTACAACCTTCAAAATGAAAATTCTCGCCCGCTTCTTTCTCCGAGCGTCAGCAATCCTTCTAAGCGGGAAATCGGGCATTCAGGGCCTTTATGGAATGTCTGGCCCCAGGAGTTTAAAGGGGCACTGGCAGCAGAGATACAAAATTCGTTACGGAACAGAAATCACAGAGTAGTGGTGAAGGGTTGTTTTTCAAACTGGAGGGACGTATACAGTGGTGTCCCCCAGGACTCGGTATTAGGATCACTGTTCTTTTTGATATATCATCATCAGCATCATTGGCACGTCCTCGGAGTCGAGCATGACTTGCTTCCACACTAGAAATGAGTTCTCAGGTGATTGAAGAGTCCAATGCAGGACCTACAGTCTCAGTTATAGATGGGGCAAATGATAGTTAAAGGAACAGGTGGGTGGGGTGCTTGGGTTGCCACACGTTCCTTCCGCTCTCGATGCTTGGCTTCAGATTGCTCTCGGCGAAGAGACTCGAGGTGCTCAGCGCCCTCCGGGATGCTTTTCCTCCACTTAGGGTGGTCTTGGGCCAGGGATTCCCAGGTGTCGGTGGGGATGTTACATCTTTTCAAGGAGGCTTTGAGAGTGTCCTTGAAGCATTTCCTCTGCCCACGGGGCTCACTTGCCGTGTCAAAGCTCCGAGTAGAGCACTTGTTTTCAGAGTCTTGTGTCAGGCATGCGGGCGATGTGGCCCATCCAGCAGAGCTGGTCGAGTGTGGTCAGTGCTTCAATGCTGGGGATATTGGCCTGAGTAAGGACATTGATGTTGCTGTGCCTATCCTGCCAATGGATTTGCAGGATCTTGCGGAGGCAGCGTTAGTGGTACTTCTCCAGTGTTTTGAAGTGCCTGCTGTACATAGTCCAAGGGCTAGATTTTACACTTTTGTGCGGATTGCCTAAAATGGGCGATAAAAATGGGTTTTCAGATCGCTGGCTTGTTGCCCATTCTCAAAGCTCCTAGTCTCCATTTTTGAAATAGGATGTTGCCACGAGCAATATGAAATGGCCGTTCGTATTGAATCTCTCTGACCTTCTGCTGTAAAGTGTCGCCATCCTTAGCAACGGCATGGCAACGCTCAATTCCCGCGATTCAGGAGGTCAAGGGTCATCATGAAATGTGCATAAGAGGAGACAGAGAGAGAGAGAGCTGAGAGGGAGCGAAGGCATGTGTGGGTGTGGTGTGGCTGCTTTGGGAGGAAGGAGGGAGAGGTTAGAGCTTTATAGCAAATTGGGAAAAAAAATTAGCTGTTACCAGCCAGATATTTGCCCAAATTTTGTGCCTATAATGGAGGGAGAGGAGGAGGCGACACAGCACGCTGTGGAGACTGACGCTGGCTAGTGCAGTGAGCTCGGAGAGGAGCACATTGGAGGGCGCAAAAGAGCGAGGAGGTTCTCGGACGAGGCAAATGCCTCCTTTCTGCAGGAGGTCGCGTTACGCTGGGGTGATTTGACACAGGTAGGGCGAGGGAAGCCCATCCCAAAGGCCGACCGGAAGATATGGGCCGAGATAGCAGAGGTGGTCTCATCGGCGACCAACGAGGTGCCTGAGGGCAACCAATGACGTCCGTGATGGAACGACCTTGTTGGATCCGCAAGAGTAAGTATTACATTTATTTACATGTACTTATATATTTATATAATTTGATTTGTAAGAGTCATGAGTGACTATCATCAGATGTGATGCCTTTCACTTTTACCGGTTATGTGTTGTATCAGTCTCTGTGACAGTACCTAGCAATGATATCACGCATTGATCTCATGCCATGTCATCCTGTTACCTTTTACAGAAGAAGCTTTTGATGATTAGCTCTGTGCAGAGGCGAACGGGTGGGGGGCCACCAGTCATCAGCAACATCACTGACATTGAGGAGCGGGTGCTCACACTCGTGGGGAAGCACCCCCGGACGGCCACGCAAGCAGCTGCAGACCCTGAAGTGATGCCACGTGAGTACGGTATACACCACTGCATGATGTAAGGTCAATTGATGCCACACCCACTCATATCCGAACAATAATATATGATAGATTGGTTCTAAAATTGTTCTTGAAACAATGCTGGCCGAATGAAAATCATTGCAAGTCAGAATGTGTTGATGGTCATGAAATGTGATGTCTGTGATGATTTTGATAGCGGTGGTGCTTTTGTCGTGCATCTGCTGTGTGTAGCGCTGGACTCACCTTGTGACCGTAGCACCCATTTCTCCTCTAATAACCTCATTTGTGTTTTGCAGCTCAGCCAGCAGCGCGGCCCCAGGCAAGACCACAGAATCCAGAAGGTGGGGGCACAGGGCTGGACTCGCCGGACGATCCTACATCTGCTGCTGAGGAGCTCCGATTCTCACCCGTCAATCTGCTGGGTCTGTTCTCTATGGATGTGAGCGCCGACTTCAAGGAACCTGCATCGCCAGGCTCCACAAGGCATTCCACAAGGCATTCCACCCCAAGGCCATCTAGTGCCCCTACGGCCATTCCTGCCTCCACTCTGGAGGTACCGGGCCCAAGCACCTCGCCACAGGGCACCTGCATTTGTCCCCAGGACGGCACCGACCTCGGGGAGGTTTCGTGGACGCAGCAGGTCTGGTCCACAAGCGCCTGATGAGAGTGGAGAGATGGTTAAGTTGTCCAGGAGGACTGTAGATATTGGTGACTAGATCCTCAATGCATTGGGGGCATATCCCGACAGCTGGCCACCATCTCCGGCATCATGACTGAGTACATTCCACAGATGGCATTGGCCCTGGAGGCCATAGCCAGGAACACTGCTGGCACAGGCTTCCCAGTGATACCAGAGCATGGCACTCCACCCATAGGTTCCGCACCACCAGTGCGAACGACACATGAGAGGCAGGACCATGATCCTGCTTCTGGATACGAGAATATTCCCACCTCAGCACCCCCACTCCCATACCCGTGCAACCACCGCCTCTGCCTTCATCCCCCCCAATGAGGCACCGCCTGAGGAGCTCTTCGGCCAGGCGGCGTGGAGTGAGGAGGGAAAGGGGTAGACATGGGGAGAAGAAGGGGAGGGGGGTAGGAAAGTGAGGTGCATGTCTGCAGGTGATGGCTGTGTTATATCTCCATCTCAGTGTGTGCAATTTGTTGTAATGTATGGGGGGAGGGGCCACCCTCCTGCTTTGCATTTGTATTCTGTTGCTGGACATGTTGACCATTTAATTGATGTCAATGGTCAAAAAAGTAGGGTGGGGGTGTTTTTTTTTCCTGTGATACTTATGATTTCAGACCAATGGTCTTATTAAATGTTTTTTATTCAACATAACCTTGTTGCGCAATGTCTCAGATAGCTGACCGTTACACACTGGTGATTCCTGAACATGAAAGGGTAAATAAAACTTAACTGGAATCAATTTACACTTTAACTGGCACCAAGGTGATGCCCACCATTGATGTCTAAGCTGCACACACACAGCAGTGTGTCAGCTTTGTCAATTATAGTGACGTCCTTTCAGGCAAATTTATGAGATCCTGACGTCATCATCATAGGCATTCCCTCGAAATCGAGGAAGACTTGCTTCTACTCCTAAAGGAGTTATTTGGTGGCTGAAAAGTCCAACACGAGAGCCACAGACCCTGTCATAGGTGGGATAGATATTCGTCGGGGGAAGGGGGGATGGCACTGATTTACCTCACGTTCCTTCCGCTGCCTGCGCTTGACCTCTTCACGCTCGCAGCGTTGAGATTCGAGGAGCTCAACGCCATCCCGGATGCACTTTCTCGACCTCGGACGGTCTTCGGCCAGGGTCTCCCAGGTGTCAGTGGTGATGTCGCACTTCACCAGGGAGACTTTGAGGGTGTCCTTGTAACGTTTCCGCTGCCCACCTTTGGCTCGTTAGCCATGAAGGAGCTCCGCGTAGAGCAATTGCTTTGGGAGTCTCGTGCCTGGCATGTGAATTAAGTGGCCTGCCCAGCGAAGCTGATCGAGAGTGGTTAGTGCTTCAGTGCTGGGGATGTTAACTTGGGAGAGGACACTAATGTTGGTGCGTCTGTCCTCCCAGAGAATTTGCAGGATCTTGCGGAGACATCGTTGGTGATATATCTCCAGCGACTTGATGTGTCTTCTGTACATCGTCCATGCCTCTGATCCATACAGGAGGGCGGGTATTACTACAGCCCTGTAGACCATGAGCTTGGTGGTAGGTTTGAGGGCCTGGTCTTTGAACACTCGTTTCCTCAGGCGGCCAAAGGCTGCACTGGCACACTGGAGGCGATGTTGAATCTCGCATCAATGTCTGCCTTTGTTCACAAGAGGTTCCTGAGGTATGGGAAGTGGTCCACGTTGTCGAGGGCCATGCCGTGATTCTTGATGACTGGGGGGCAGTGCTGTGCGGCGAGGACAGGCTGGTGGAGGACCTTTGACTTACGGATGTTAAGCTTGAGGCCTATGCTTTTATATGCCTTGGTGAATACATCGACTATATCCTGCAGTTCAACGACAGAGGTTTGGGTGATCTTGGACCTGGCCTGGAGGCGGCAGAGCTTTCCACTGGTTCTGTAGTTTAGTTCCACTAAAAGTCTTGCAGTTATGTAGCCACCATGGGCCCTTTCCTGCGGTCTGGAGAGGGGCGTGGGCATGGTTGCATAGTCAGCCTGAATGTCTGGCCCTTGGTCAGTGTCCAGCCTCTCGTCGTCCTCTTCCTCTCTCTCCTGAGGTGGATCATCAGTCCCTTCTGGCAATTCTTGTCCTCTCCTGATAGCTAGGTTGTGCAGCATGGAGCACACCATCACGAATTTAGCTACTCACTCACGGTTGTATTGTAGCTCCCCTCCTGAGTGCTCCAGGCATCTAAAGCGCTGCTTAAGCACAGTTATTGTTTTCTGGACCACATTGCGTGTGTCTCTGCGGCTCTCATTGTATCGCTTCTCGGCTTCGGTCTGGGTGTCACGCAGGAGGGTCATCAGCCAAGTGACTAGGCCATGTCGATTGTCACCAAGCATCCAGCATTGTCCTTATGGCTGACTCTTAAATATGTCAGAGACAGCGCTCTCACGCAGGATGTGAGCCTAATCGAAGCTGCCCGGACATTTGGCATTAACTGCCATTATTATCTGGTTGTGGTTGACAACTAATTGGACCTTCAGGGAGTGAAATCTTTTTCTGTTACGTAAAAGCTCTGGGTCCTGAGAAGGTGCCCGCATGGCGATGTGAGTACACTGTATTGCTCCCTGCACCTTGGGGAACTTAGCAATGCGGTAGAATGCTTCAGCCCTGTCAATCTGAGCCTCCATGGTCATGGGGAAGCTGATAAAGCCTATCCTATGCGCTTTCAGGGTCTCCGTGACCTGTCTAATGCAGCAATGTGTGGCATGGTGAGACAGAGTGGAAATCTCGACCGCGGAGGCCCGAAAGGAACTGGATGCATAGAACAACAGTGCCGTGGTGACCTTGACCTCAATGAACAGTGATGTCCTGATGGCAGGCTGCAGATCTGCCTTGATGAGCTCGCATAACCACCTTGTGGAAGCATAGTCTCCGAAGGCAGATGTTCTCGGATACGCTGAGGTAAGACCTCTTCTCCCTGTAAGTGCGGGGTGTGTATGGTATGGACCTCCTCCTCATTCTGGCACGTCTTAGATTGGGCACATAATGATGTGTATTAGACGTTGTGCCATTTGCACTCTGCAGCATCTGCGTATTAATCGATGCAGGCTGAGAAATGGCTGGCCCCATTCCAATGAAAGTATAATACTGATTCATCAGAAGCAATAATTTCAACACTAAAAGACACCTATAGTGAAACCCGATCATCCACAGTTGAAAAGCTGTCTGTTGTGATGGTCACTTCACCCGAGAAGAACTCCAGAGTCAATCCAAACTCCCCCGAAGTTGAAGCAGCGTTTTCAATGAAGCGACCTGCGATTTGAAAAATGGTGCTCACACCACTGTAATTAGTTCAGAACAGTTCCACTTTTTCAGAGCGGTGTTTTGGGTGAGCGATATTGTGGCGTGGTGTGTGCAAGGTAGTGAAAGTGAAGCTGGGCGATATACCGGGTGTTAGTTTTGGCAAATTTGATCTTTACGACAAAAAAAGGTGGGCTGTCGGTATTATTGAATCTTGGCGTTAATTACGTGCTGAAAGTAACGCTGGGTGATATTATGGGTGTTGGTTTCGCCAATTCTGATGATTCTGCCCAAAAAAAGTGGGCGGGCGATATTATTTTTTCCTGGCATTACGTACATGCCGAAAGTAACGCTCGGTGATAAGTCTGCAAAAAATGGGTGTCAGTTTCCATTTTGTGGCTGAATGGGTGATATCTGAGCATTACACCTCAGTTCAGCGGTAAAATGGATGTTAAGTGGCCGTAATGCATGTAAAAATAATGGAAAATCTCGTCCCATGTCTCTGAGCCATATAGGACGGTGGGTATCACCCACTGCACTGTAGACCATGAGCTTGGTGCCGTGTTTGAGGTCCTAGTCTTTAAAAGCTCTCTTCCTCAGGCGACCGAAGGCTGCACTGGCACACTGAAGGTGATGTTGGACCTCATCGTCGATATCTGCTCTTGTTGACAGTAGGCTCCCGAAATATGGAAAATGGTTCACGTAGTCCAAGGCCTCGTCGTGGATTTTGATAACCAGGGTGCAATGATGTGTGGTGTGGGCAGGTTGGTAGAGGCCCTGTGCCTTATGTTTGTTTAGTGTAAGGCCCATGCTCTCGTACACCTCAGTGAAGGTGTTGATGATGGCTTGGAGTTCAGCCTCCGAGGGTGCGATGACGGAGGATGGGATGACCTTGGATCTGACCTGGAGACGGCGGAGGTTGAACAGATTCCCATTTGATATGTAATGACCTCGATTTGGGTATACAGGAAATAATTTCAAAGTTTGCGGATGAGAAGCAAAATAAGGCAAAAAGGGAAACATGTTTGATACCGAGAACTAAATATTGTAGAAAGCCAAATATAGAAAGTGCAAGGATGAAATTAAAAAGGAAATTAGGAAAGCAAAGAGGGCATGAAAAAATATTGGCAAGTAACATCAAGGAAAACCCCAAATCTTATATAAATACATAAAGAGCAAGAGGATAACTGAAGAAAGAGTAGGGCCTATTAGAGACCTTGGTGGTGGACAAATTATTGGCAAAATTTCTGAGGAACAGTATTAATCCTCACATAGAAATGCACAGATTAATCAAGGACTGTCAACATGATACCAATCCATCATGAGTAAAAAGATGTTTGAGAGACTGTGGTGCAATAAGGCATTCAGACCAGCCCTGAGCCCCATCCACACGAAGCTGAGAACGTACACCAAAGAGCTTATCACTGTCCTGGGCAGTGCCATGGTCAAGGTCACCTCGAGGGCACGGTGCACGAACTGCCACTCTGGATTGTCCCGGGCGATGGCCCCACATTGCTTGGAAGAAGCTGGCTGGGCAAAATCCGCTGGAACTGGGATGACATCCGAGCGCTATCACATGTCGATGAGACCTCATGTACCCAGGTTCTTAACAAATTTCCTCCCCTTTTTGAGCTAGGCATTGGAAACTTTTCTGGGGCGAAGGTGCGGATCCATTTGGTCCAAGAGGCATGACCCATTCACCACAAGGTGCAAGCGGTACCTCACATGATGAGGGAGAGAGTGGAAATCGAGCTGGACAGGCTGCAACGCAAGGGCATCATCTCCCCAGTGGAATTCAGCGAGTGGGCCAGCCCGATTGTTCCAGTACTCAAAAGTGATGGCACGGTCAGGATTTGCGGCGATTATAAAGTAACTATTAATCGTTTCTCGCTACAGGACCAAAACCCGCTACCGAAGGCAGACGACCTATTTGCGATGCTGGCAGGAGGCAAGACATTCACCAAGCTCGACCTGACTTCGGCCTACATGACGCAGGAGCTGAAGGAGTCTTCGAAGGGCCTCACCTGCATCAACACACACAAGGCACTGTTCATCTACAACAGATGCCCGTTTGGAATTCGATCAGCTGCAGCGATCTTCCAGAGAAACATGGAGCGCCTACTCAAGTCGGTAACACACGGTGATCTTTCAGGATGACATATTGGTCACGGGTTGGGACACCGCCAAGCACCTACAAAACCTGGAGGAGATCCTCCAGCAACTGAATCGCTTAGGCCTGCGGCTGCAGAGGTCGAAATGCATCTTCATGGCAACAAAGGTGGAGTTTTTGGGGAGAAAGATCGTGGCGGATGGCATTCGGTCCACAGGTGCCAAGACAGAGACTATCAGGAACGTGTCCAGGCCACAGAACGTCATGGAGCTGCGGTCATTCCTGGGACTCCTCAAATATTTTGGTAACTTCCTACTGGGGTTAAGCACCCTTTTAGAGCCCCTACATGTGTTATTGCGCAAAGGTGAGAACTGGGTATGGGGAAAAACCAAGTATTTGCTTTTGAGAAAGCCAGAAACATTTTATGCTCCAACAAGCTGCTTGTATTGCATAACCTATGTAAAAGATTTGGGCTAGCATGTGATACGTTGTCGTATGGAGTCGGGTGTGTATTACAACAAGCTAACGTTGCGGGGAAGTTGCAACCTGTCGCCTATGCTTCCAGGAGCTTGGCTAAGGCCGAGAGGGCCTACAGCATGATTGAGAAAGAGGCATTAGCGTGTGTGTTCGGGGTCAAGAAAATGCACCAGTACCTGTTTGGCCTCAAATTTAATGTGGAAACCGATCACAAGCCACTCACATTCCTGTTTGCTGAAAACAAGGGGATAAATACTAATGCCTCAGCCCGCATACAAAGTTGGGCACTCGCGCTACCATCCACCACAGGCCAGGCACCGAGAACTGTGCGAATGCTCTCAGTCGGTACCATTGCCCACCACGGGTGTGGAAATGGTGCAGCCTGCAAACTTGTTGATGGTGGTGCAGCCCGCAGACTTATTGATGGTCATGGAAGCATTTGAAAATGATAAATCACCTGTCACGGCCCACCAGATTAGGACTTGGACCAGGCAAGATTCTCTGCTGCCCCAGGTAAAAAACTGTGTCCGACATGGGAGCTGGACCAGCATCCCCGTTGAAATGCAAGAGCCAATCAAGCCGTTCCAGCGGCGAAAGGACGAGCTGTCCATTCAGGCAGACTGCCTGTTGTGGAGTAATCGCAAAGTGCGACCAAAAAAGGGTAGGGAGACGTTCATCTCGGATCTCCACAGCACACACCCGGGTATAGTAATGATGAAAACGATAGCCAGATTTCACGTGTGGCGGCTCGGTATCAACTCTGACTTAGAGTCCTGTGTATGGCAATGCAGCGTGTGTGTTCAGTTGAGCAACGCGCCCAGAGAGACACCACTAAGTTTGTGGTCCTGACCCTCCAGACCATGGTCAAGGATCTATGCGGGCCCGTTTCTCGGTAAAATGTTTGCGGTGGTGGTGGTGGATGCTTTTTCAAAATGGATTGAATGTGAAATAATGTCGGGAAGCACCGCCACCGCCACCATTGAAAGCCTGAGGGACATGTTTGCCACCCACGGCCTGTCTGATATATTGGTCAGTGATATTGGGCCATGTTTCACCAGTGCCGAATTTAAAGAATTCACGACCCGCAATGGGATCAAACATGTCACCTCGGCACCGTTTAAACCAGCCTCCAAAGGGCAGGCAGAGCAGGCAGTACAACCCATCAAACAGAGCCTTCAACGATTCACAGAAGGCTCACTCCAAAGCCGCCTGTCCCGAGTACTGCTCCGCTACCGCACGAGACCCCACTCGCTCACAGGGGTGCCCCCGGCTGAGCTACTCATGAAAAGGACACTTAAAACCAGATTCTCGCTGGTTCACCCCAACCTGCATGATCAGGTAGAGAGCAGGTGGCAGCAACAAAATGTAAACGATGGTCGCGCCACTGTGTCACGGGAAATTGATCTGAATGACCCTGTGCATGTGCTAAACGATGGACATGGTCCCAAGTGGATCACAGGCACGGTGATAGCTAAAGAAGGGAATAGGGTGTTTGTAGTCAAACAAGACAATGGAAAAATTTGCAGAAAGCACCTGGACCAAACGAGTCTGCGGTTCACAGACTGCCCTGAACAACGCTCGGCAGACACCACCTTTTTGAGCCCACAACACACACCCAAAGGATCAACGACACCACGTCGGACCAGGAAATCGAACCCATCATGCCCAGAAGCCCAGCAAGGCCAGGCTCACCTTGCAGCGCTGCAGGGCCAACAACATGACAACCCAGCGAGGGTACAGCCAACACACCAGAACAGATATTTGTACCGAGGCGGTCCACCAGTGAAAGAAAGGCTCCCGACCGCCTCATCTTGTAAATAGTTTTCACTTTGACTTTGGGTGGGAGAGATGTTGTGTATCTGTAAAGCATGCACTCCCATGTTCCGCCACCAGGGAGCTCATCCCCTGAAGTCCTAGGGATCCCAGCATCCCTTGGGAGCACTATATATAAGCCTGTTCCTCACTCTGGAGTGTCTTATTAAAGACTGAGGTCACTGTTACTTTAACCTCCCTGTGTGCAGCCTCATCTGTGTTAGGAACACAATAGTATCTGCCTAACTTGATTGAATTTTTAGGAGGTAACAAGGGGGTCAATGAGGGTAGTGCATTTGACATTGTCTACATGAATTTTAGCAAGGCTTTTCACAAGGTCCCACATGGCAGGTTGGTCAGAAAAGTAAAAGCCCATGGGATCGAAGGGAAAGTGGTAAGCTGGATCCAAAATTGGCTCAGTGGCAGGAAGCAAAGGGCAATGGTCGATGGGTGATTTTGTGACAGCAGGGTTCAGTACTAGATCCCTTGCTATTTGTGGTATATATCAATGATTTAGACTTCAATGTAGAGGGCATGATTAAGAAGATTGCAGATGACATAAAAATTGGTCGCATGGTTGATAGTGAGGAAGAAAGCTGTAGACTGCAAGATATCAATGGACTGGTTAGGTGGGCAGCAAAGTGGTAAATGGAATTCAATCTGGTGAACTGTGAGGTAATGGATTTAGGTAGAGTTAACAAGGCAAGGAAATACACAATAAATGGTTGGATACAAAGAAGTGTAGCGGAACAGAAACCTTGAAGTGCACATCCACAGATTCCTGAAGGTAGCACGACAGGTAGATAAGGTGGTTAAGAAGGTGGCGTAATACTTGCCTTTATTAGCCAAAGCTTAGAATATAAGAGCAGGGATGTTATGCTTGAACTTTATAAAACACTAGCTCGAACACTGCACACTGTTCTGGTCATATTACAGGAAAGATCCCTGGGGAGCGGGCAGGGAAGTGGACCTGAGTCCATCATCGAATGAGCCATGATAGTATTAAATGGCGGAGCAGACTCGAGGGGCCGTATGGCCTACTCCTGCTCCTATTTCTTATGTTCTTAAGATGTGATTGCAATAAAGAGGGTATACAGGAGATTTTCAAGGAGAATTTTAGCTATGAGGAAAGAACATAAGAAATAGGAGCAAGAGTCGGCCATTTGGCCCCTCGAGCTTGCTCCGCCATTTAATAAGATCATGGCTGATCTTATCTTGGGCTCAGCTCGACTTCCCTGCCCGCTCCCTATAACCCTTCACCCCCTTATCATTCAAAAATCTATCTATCTCCACCTTAAATATATTCAATGACCCAGCCTCCACAGCTCTCTGGGGCAGAGAATTCCACAGATTTACGTCCCTCTGAGAGAAGAAATTTCTCATCTCAGTTCTAAATGGGCGACCCTTTATTCTTAAAGTATGCCCCCAGTTCTCGATTCCCCCATGAGTGGAAACATCCTCTTTGCATCTACCTTGTCGAGCCCCTACAATATCTTATATGTTTCAATAAGATCACCTCACATTCTTCTAAACAATGAGTTTAGGCCCAACCTGCTCCACCTTTCTTCATAAGTCAACTCCTTCATCTCAGGAATCAACCTCGTGAACCTTCTCAGAACTGCCTCCAATGCAAGTATATCCCTCCTCATCCAGGCAGGTAAGTGATTGGCTGTTTGATTGGTGAGTATCTCTTTTTCTCTTTAAAAATCAGTAATTAGAGGGATGGCAGGGCAGCTCAGTCCTGTGGAGTGCATGTCCTGCGGCATGTGGGAAGTCCTGGATGCTTTGCGCAGCCAATACAACCATGTGAGCAGGAGTTTCTCCAGCTTCAACTACTTGAGCGCCGCGTTTTGGAGCTTGAGCAGCGGCTGGAGTCACTACGGTGCATCCATGAGGTTGAGAGCTATATGGATAGCACGTTTCAGGAGGTGGTTACCCCGCAGCTTAAAAGCGTGCAGGCAGAGGGGCAGTGGATGACTACCAGATGGAGGAAGAATACGAGGAAGGTAGTGCAGGAGTCCCCTCCTGAGTCCATCTCGCTTTCCAACCGATATTCTCTTTTGAGCACCGTTGAGGGCGATGGTGACTCTGGGGAGTGCAGCCAGAGCCAAGTCCAAGGTACCACGGGTGGCTCAGCTGCACAGAGGGGAGGGACAAAGAATAAAAGAGCTATAATGGTAAGGGATTTAATAATTAGGGGAATAGAGAGGTGTTTCTGCAGCCGTAGATGTGACTCCAGGATGGTATGGTGCCTCCCTGGTGCCAGGGTCAAGGATGTCACAGAGCGGAATGCAGGGTATTCTGGGGGGAAGGTGAACAGCTAGAGGTTGTGGTCCATATTGTGACCAATGACATAAGTCGAAAGAGGGATGAGGTCCTGCAGGCAGAATTTAGGGAGCAAGGAGAAAAATTAAAGGGTTCAACCTCAAAGGTAGTAATTCTTGGGTTACTACCGGTGCCACGTGCTAATGATTACAAGAATAGAAGGATAGAGAGGATGATTGCGTGGCTGGAGAGTTGGTGCAGGAGGGAGGGCTTTAATTTCCGCAACAGCGCTGGGACCAAGAATCTCGCGGGGGGTTTTGCTCGTGCTGTTGGGGAGAGTTTAAACTAGCTTGGCAGGGGGATGGGAACTTGAGAACAAATTCAATAGGGAAGCAAAGCTGAAATTGCAAAGCAAGAATGTAGAAAGTGAATTTGTCAGACAGAGGAAACAAGGGTTAGTAAGTAGTAATCGAGGACGTCTTCCTGTGCTAAATTGTATACACTTCAATGCAAGGAGTATAGCAAATAAGGCGGATGAGCTGAGAGCACAGGTAGACACTTGGGAGTATGACATGGTTGAAAGAGGGGCAGGTTTGGCAGCTCAATATTCCTAACTATGGGTTTTTAGACAGGAAAGAGGGGGGAAAAGCGGGGGGCAGGGTGTCAAGCTATTGATTAAATAGACTATACAGCTGTGAGGAGGGATGATATGTTAGAGGGATCATAAAATGAGGCCATATGGGTCAAATTGAAAAATAAAAAAGGGGTAATCACACTGCTGGGCGTGTATTATAGACCCCCAAACAGTGGGAGGGAGATAGAAGAGCAAATATGTAGGCAAGTTTCTGTGAAGTTTAAAAACTATAGGGCTGTAATAGTAGGGAGTTATGGGAAAATTTAAAGGGTTCAACTATCCTAATATTGATTGGGACAAATATAGTGTGAAGGATATCATCATATCATCATAGGCAGTCCCTGGAAACAAGGATGACTTGCTTCCACGCTGAAAAGGGATGAATTCACAGATGTTTCAATGAAGGACCTAAGATTCCGGATCCCAAACTACATCTTGAAGGGTGGAAGATGCCTGTGTGTGGATTTTTTAATGTGTGGTGGCTGTTGCACCCCACGGGCTTGACAGAGCTAGGTCTTGGTCCAGTGGCAAGGATTAACCAAGACGACTGGAGACCAGCTCTGCTGCACAGACCAAGTGCTCACACATATCGCATTGTCAGCTGGCCCGTGCTGTGCCTGGGCCCTCGCCTCTTCTAAGTCCCAAACTCACGCCTCTCCTGGGCCCCGATCTGCAGAATTCCTAAAATGCATTCAAGAAAACTTTCTTAGTCAGTATGTAACAAGCCCAACATGGGAGGGGGCATTTCTGGATTTAGTTTTGGGGAATGAAGCTGGGCAGGTGGAAGGAGTATCAGTGGGAGAGCGCTTGGCTGTCAGTGACCATAATTCAGTCAGATTCAAGGTAGTTATGGATAAGGACAAGGATAGACCAGGAATAAAAGTCCCAAATTGGGGAAGAGCTAACTTTGCTGAGTTGAGCAGTGATTTGGCCACAGTAGACTGGAAACAGCTACTTGAAGGTAAATCAGTGTCAGAAGGAGGAGATCCTGAGGGCTCAGGCCAAACATGTGCCCTTAAACAAAAAGGGTGGGAATAACAATTCTAGAGCCCCCTGGATGTGTAGGGACTTACAGGGGAGGATAAAGAAAAAAAATGGAAGCTTGTGTCATATAATGACGGCTAAATACTGTAGAATCTCTGGAGGAATATAGGAATTTTAGAGGTGAAATGAAAAAGGATATTAGAAATGTGAAGAGAGCATGAAAAATTCTTGGCAAGTAAAATCAAGGAAAACCCAAAGATGTTTTATAATATATTCAGAGCAAGAGGATAACTAAAGAAAGAGTATGACCTATTGGAGACCATGAGAGTAATCTGTGTGTGCAGGCGGAAGATGTAGGTATGCTTCTTAATGAATACTTTGCTTCTGTTTTCACAAAGGAAAGGGGCAATGTAGATACTGCTATCGAGGAGGAGTGTAAAATTCTGGACGAAATAGACATAGTGAGAGAAGAGGTATTGAAGGGTTTGGCAGCTTTGAAAGTGGATGTCTCCAGGCCCGGATGAAATGTATCCCATGCTGTTGAGTGAAGCAAGAGAGGAAATAGCAGAGGTTTTGACCATCATTTTCCAGTCCTCTTTGGATTCAGGCATGCTGCTGAAGGACTGCTAATGTGGTACCCTTGTTTAAGAAGGGAGAAAGGGATAGGCTGAGTAATTACAGGCCTGTCAGCCCAACCTCAGTGGTGAGAACCTAATTGGAAAAAATCCTGATGGACAGGATAAATCTACATTTAGAAAGGCAAGGATTAATCAGGGACAGTCAGCACAGATTTGATAAGGTATGTCCCATAACTCGGGAGCCTCTTATCAACAAGGGCAGACATTGACGACGAGATTCAACACCGCCTCCAGTGCCTTCGGCTGCCTGAGGAAAAGAGTGTTCGAAGATCAGGCCCTCAAATCTGCCACCAAGCTCATGGTCTACAGGGCTGTAGTAATATCTGCCCTCCAGTATGGCTCAGAGACATGGACCATGTACAGTAGACCCCTCAAGTCTCTGGAGAAATATCACCAACGATGTCTCCGCAAGATCCTGCAAATCCCCTGGGAGAAATATCACCAACGTTAGTGTGGAAGAAAGAATCTATGAATCTATGGCTTATGGTAAAGGGAAGGGTTAAATTCTGTTTTTGCTATATTTGAAGAAATAATAGGACTAGAACAACACCCACACTTTTTAGCCTTGAAACTTAGAAATGTAATTAAATGACTATCTGATATTAAAAGGGAGTCTCCTGATATTCTGCTTATCAGACTGTGAACAGGGAGGAATTATGCAAGGACAGATAGAGTGTGTGCCTCCCGAGACGACCTTTGTACTCACGGAACTAATGAATAAGATTAGTTTTCTATTTCTGTATTCTATTTCTGTATAAAGATAGGGACAATTTGCTTGTAGAGCAGAGTCTTCTGCCTTGGTACGGTCCAAGCAGGCTCTCCGAGATATCTCGCTTTTTAAAAAATAAAATTCTCTCGAAGTGCAATTCTGAAAGTCTCCGCCTGAGTTAATTTAAGCTAAATTTCCTCGACAGATTCTGGCGTAGTCAGGCATGATCTCTAAAAAAAAAACGAGATCCAAAAGAACTAAATTTAACTTTTAAAGAGAAAAGAGGAATTTTAAGGACCTTCCGAGCTGAAAGAAGGAAGGTGCCTAGGCCGTCCTCGCAAAAAGGGGACGGGCCGCCGAGATCCCCTGAAGGGTGATGCATAATTTAAGGTAGCTGCCGCAAAGAAGCTAAAATAACAAAAAGGCAAAAGGAGACCCCGAGCTGAGCGGAAAAGAGAACACCGGTGAGCGCTTTGTAAATTACTGTATATTTTGTAGGATTGTCCTAACTCTCATTTCAGAAAAGATCGCGAGACGTTGCACCCAGAAGAATGGGAAACGGCTCTAGTCGAGCAGGGCGCTCGCACCCAGCTCCTAGAAAAGGAAAGAAGGACGACCTCTCAACTGAAAGAATGAAAGTACATCCTAAGACTGAGAAAAGAATCCGTAAGGTAGTAAAGCAACGAGAGAAGGTAGGAGATCCCATTGTGCCGCCCGGCTCGCCGGCGGACACTGTAATTAAAGAAACAGGAGACGACAGATACGCGGTAACGTTTAGTAGCGATTTGTACGGTTGGTCTGATGGGGATTGGCCATATGGTGGAAGTTTTAAATTGTCCTTAATTGAGGAATGGAGACAGACCACCAAAGATGGGGCGGGGGACCCCACTTGGGATAAAGACTATATGGAGAATTGTTTTAAAAATGGACAGAGGTGGCAAAGAGGCACCAGCCCCCTAAAATTAGAAAGAAAGAGGAGGAGGGTAAGGAGAAGCCCCCTCCCTCTTACAGCCCCCGAGTGCCCCGGTTATGACCGCTTCCCCTGTCGGCTTATATCCCCGTCTTCCAACCACCAAGCCGGATGATTGGCAGAAAATTATAGAAATAGTGGCCGCCCAGCCAGATCAGGCCTCCAGGCGATGAGCCCACCCACAAGACCCACCAGAAGATGAAAATGGAGAAGGGGGGGCGGATGGAGGAATCGAGAGTAACGACACCCCCCCTAACCCAGGAATGAGTACCAGGACCACTGTGAGGCAGGCTGATTCCACCACTATCCGCCCGTTACAGGCCCTTCGTGTAATGATCGGAACAACTGCTGTTCTAAAGCCCTGGACACCGGGGGAGGCTCGGGATATGATATCAGCCGCCCCTAACCCTGTTAACAACTGGCTTGAGCAAACCTGTACCATTTATAACCCCCTCCCCGGAGATGTGAAATTATTACTGTAGGCAGCATATGGGTCCTCTTGGCAGGGGGTGAAAGACATGTTCCCTATACCCGCCGGCGAAAATGGGGATTGGCGGGAAGACAATGAGGAAGAAGGAAATTAGTCCCGGGAACATTGGTTGCACCACAGGGGCAAGGATGCCATATTAAAGGGAGCTAAAAAGCACGGAGATATAGGGGAAATCACACGCTGTCTGCAGAAAGCAGAAGAATCAATGATAGATTTTGCAGGTAGATGGAAAAATAGTTGGGACGAACATGCAGGAATCCCGATGGATCAAAATGAACCATTGGCAGTACAAACCTTGCTAAATTGCATGTTGCCGCAACAAGCAAGAACATACCAAATTAAGGTCTTGGACTGGCAAGGAAAAAGTTGGAAAGAAACGATCACAGTACTGGCCAACATGGATAGGGAGGGACTATTCACCTATAAGGAAAACAAGGCTAAAACAGCAGGTCAGTACTATCAGCAAAAAGGAAGAGGACAAGTGCAGAATAATAGAGGAGAATATGGGGGACGAGGACGAGAAAGAGGGAGAGGACAGTGGCCCCAAAGAGACCGCTCTCAAGATGAGTGTAGAAATTGCGGAAGAAAAGGGCATTGGGCTCGTGATTGTAGGTGCCGCCCGAAACAGGGTGGAAGATTGCAAGGGGGTTTCCCCGAACCTCCACCTCCCTTGGCCCCTCAGTTTTTGTTCTCTAACCCCAACCTGCACCAATCAGCATAGGGATGCCCCGGAGGCTTAGAGGTACAAGCGCCAGCCCTCCGCCTATCAGCGGACATAGAAGAAAACCCTCTGGCAGTAGTAAAAGTAGGAGACACTTATGTGAAGTTCCTGGTGGATACCGGTGCTACTATGTCTTCTGTACCATCCTCTGTGGGATTACCTGTAAGCAACACCACCGTCTTAAGTATGGGTGTGGCCGGTATCCCCATGAAAGAATTTTTATCTGAACCTACCAAATTGATAATTGAAGGACAACCAGTTAATGATGAGACTTTGATAGTCTCTAAAACAACACCTCTCCCTTTATTGGGAAGACAAACTTTGTGCAAACTAGGAGCCACCATTTATTGCACAAAGGAAGGAATGTTCATGGAGCTCCCTCCAAATAAAATTAATCAGTTCTTTAATGCGATTAAAGAAGAGACAAGGGAGGATAACAAAGATAAGGCTGCCCTCTATTATTGGCAATTGAATGGCAATTTCTACTCCCCTTTGATACATGAAGTTATACAAAATTTAAAAGCTAAAATCGATCCCAATACTGAAGAATTGATGTATATAATTTTGACAAGCTTTGAGGCAGTTCAGCTTCACTGTACAGCCTGGTACACTCGCCAAAGAGCTGAAACTTACCAATGTCTGGTACAATCCTTTTTGAACAAAGAAGAAATAATAGAGGCTACGCCCTGCATTTATTTTGGACCCGAAGGATTGGGGGTAGCCATTGACTTGACACCCTTACAGCAGCAGCGGTATAGAGAAGCGAACTCGATACCCCATCTGACATTGGCTGTAAAACCACCAGCGAAACCTAAAGATATGGGTCCGATGATTGTAGGAACAGAAAAAGAAAAACAGGAACAAGGCTATCAACCTTGGGCAGTAATAAAACTGCAAAATGTTCAGATAGACTTTATCACCCACAACAGGGGGATTCTCCAGTGGGAAGGTAAAAATCATGCCTCCACTTTTGAAAAACAGCAACCCCCGGAACAACCAAGCCCTAAACTGCCAATGGCATTGAATCAAGTATCTTCTGAACTTTGGGCAAAGCATAAGAATCATGTTGGGCAAGTTCATTCTGCAGTACCCCATCGGGTACAATTGATAAAGAACGCCGTGTTACCAAGCATTAGGCAGTACAGACTGCCTCCAGAGGCAGAAAATGGGATAGAGCCTGTCATTTCTGCATTGTTGGAACAAGGAGTTTTAAAAAAGACACAGAGCCCGTGTAACACTCCAATACTGCCCATACCAAAGGTTAATAGGCCGAATGAGTGGAGATTTGTGCAAGATCTGAGAGCTATTAATAAGATAGTAGTCCCTATCACCCCTGTGGTACCGGATACCAACATTATACTATCTGCTATACCACCAACAGCAACTGTCTTTACTGTGATAGACCTGTGTTCAGCTTTTTTCTCCATCTCGTTAAATCAAGAAAGTCAGTATCTGTTTGCTTTCACCCACAAGAAGCAGCAGTACACATGGACCAGATTGCCCCAAGGATACACCGAAAGCCCCGCAGTATATGCAGCAGCTGTAAAAAGGGACCTTGAAGACTGTTCATTATCAGACCAGTCTGTGCTGTTGCAGTATGCGGACGATTTGCTTGTGGCTTCCAGCCACGGATACAGGTGCATGCAAGATTCCCTGAAACTGTTACAGCACCTATGTGAAAGAGGGCACCGAGTGTCGTTACAAAAGTTACAATTTTGTCAGACTCCAGTCCAGTACCTGGGTTTTCACATATCTCAAGGGCAGAGGCAGCTAGGACCAGAAAGAATTCAGACAATTCAAAGTGCCACCATACCAAAGACAAAGAAGGATATCTTGTCATTTTTGGGGATGGTTGGGTACTGTAGACAATGGATCCCCGATTATCGAGAATGGGATGCGGTCCTAAGATCAGCTGCCCTAAATGATGCCCCACCCAAGGTGGAGTGGACCCCAGAGAGAGAGGAGGCATTTAAACAGTTAAAGAAAGCCATTACTAAAGCTCCGGCGTTGGGACTTCCAAATTATGGTAAACCTTTTCAGATGTATGTGAACGAGAAAGAAGGATTCGCAACCGCAGTACTAACCCAAGAACATGGTGGGGGAAATAGACCAGTTGCTTATTATTCGGTTTTGCTGCCTCCAGTAGTAAGGGGAATGCCAGCATGTCTACGTGCTGTAACTGCTGCTGCGGTCATGGTGGAGAAGTCAGTACCTATTGTTTTGGATTATCCATGTACTGTCATTACAGCCCATGCTGTGTTATTACTTTTGAATTCAGCTGCCACACAACACTTTACAGCGTCAAGAAGAACAGGTTATGAAGTATTATTGCTGTCACACCCTAACTATACCTTTCGACGTGCACCAGTAGTGAACCCAGCCACCTTTCTTCCTACTAAAGAAGTAGAGGATCCAGACCAGCATGATTGTCTGTTAACGGTGGAAATAGCCACCTTACCAAGACCAGATTTGCTCACAGAGCCCATGGACAATCCTGATCTTATTCTCTATACGGATGGATCATCGTACAGGCCGTCGGATGACTTGCTGTTGGCAGGCTATGCTATTGTAAATCCCCACGAAACTGTTGAAGCATTTGCCCTGCCTCCCGGAACCTCGGCTCAGGCTGCTGAATTGTTCGCCCTCACTAGAGCATGTATAATAGCTAAAGATCATACTGCTAATATCTATACTGATTCTAGATATGCATTCGGTGTAGTCCATGATTTTGGGCAACTGTGGAAAAACAGAGGCTTTATCACCTCTGGTGGAAAGCATATTAAGCACTCTCAACTGGTGCTTAATCTATTAGATGCCATTCAGTTGCCAAGTAAGGTAGCCGTTATCAAATGTGCAGCTCACACAACCGGTGAGGATGAAGTATCAGTAGGAAATAGGAGGGCTGACGAAGCAGACAAACAGGCCGCTTCAGCACAGGCAGACTGCCTTCAGGCAGTCTCAGTTTCCCCTCCACAGGTACTTGACATCCAACAACTTAAAACAGCCCAACAACAATTTACTATGCAAGAAAGAAGAACTTGGGAAAACCAGGGTTGTTTTCTCAGAAACGACATCTGGTGCCACCCTGATGGGCAAACTGTTTGCCCTTGATCTCTATTTTTGCCCCTGTCTCGCCTAGCACACGGTCAGGCTCACATGGGCAAAGGAGGGATGATACATGCTATTAATGCACAGTGGTATGCTCCAGGAATAACAGTAGTAATTGAGAAAGTTGCTAGAACATGCCAAATTTGTCAACAAAATAACAGAGGTAAAACACCTGCTGAATATGATCATAGAAACATAGAAACATAGAAACTAGGTGCAGGAGTAGGCCATTCGGCCCTTCTAGCCTGCACCGCCATCCAATGAGTTCATGGCTGAACATGCAACTTCAGTACCCCATTCCTGCTTTCTCACCATACCCCTTGATTCCCCTAGTAGTAAGGACTTCATCTAACTCCTTTTTGAATATATTTAGTGAATTGGCCTCAACAACTTTTTGTGGTAGAGAATTCCACAGGTTCACCACTCTCTGGGTGAAGAAATTCCTCCTCATCTCGGTCCTAAATGGCTTCCATCTTATCCTTAGACTGTGTCCCCTGGTTCTGGACTTCCCCAACATTGGGAACATTCTTCCTGCATCTAACCTGTCTAACCCCGTCAGAATTTTAAACCTTTCTATGAGGTCCCCTCTCATTCTTCTGAACTCCAGTGAATACAAGCCCAGTTGATCCAGTCTTTCTTGATAGGTCAGTCCCGCCATCCCGGGAATCAGTCTGGTGAACCTTCGCTGCACTCCCTCAATAGCAAGAATGTCCTTCCTCAGGTTAGGAGACCAAAACTGTACACAATACTCCAGGTGTGGCCTCACCAAGGCTCTGTACAATTGTAGCAACACCTCCCTGCCCCTGTACTCAAATCCCCTCGCTATGAAGGCCAACATGCCATTTGCTTTCTTAACCGCCTGCTGTACCTGCATGCCAACCTTCAATGACTGATGTACCATGACACCCAGGTCTCTTTGCACCTCCCTTTTTCCTAATCTGTCACCATTCAGATAATAGTCTGTCTCTCTGTTTTTACCACCAAAGTGGATAACCTCACATTTATCCACATTATACTTCATCTGCCATGCATTTGCCCACTCACCTAACCTATCCAAGTCGCTCTGCAGCCTCATAGCATCCTCCTCGCAGCTCACACTGCCATCCAACTTAGTGTCATCCGCAAATTTGGAGATACTACATTTAATCCCCTCGTCTAAATCATTAATGTACAGTGTAAACAGCTGGGGCCCCAGCACAGAACCTTGCGGTATGCCACTAGTCACTGCCTGCCATTCTGAAAAGTCCCCATTTACTCCTACTCTTTGCTTCCTGTCTGACAACCAGTTCTCAATCCATGTCAGCACACTACCCCCAATCCCATGTGCTTTAACTTTGCACATTAATCTCTTGTGTGGGACCTTGTCGAAAGCCTTCTGAAAGTCCAAATATACCACATCAACTGGTTCTCCCTTGTCCAGTCTACTGGAAACATCCTCAAAAAATTCCAGAAGATTTGTCAAGCATGATTTCCCTTTCACAAATCCATGCTGACTTGGACCTATCATATTACCTCTTTCCAAATGCACTGCTATGACATCCTTAATAACTGATTCCATCATTTTACCCACTACCGATGTCAGGCTGACCGGTCTATAATTCTCTGTTTTCTCTCTCCCTCCCTCCCTCATCTACCCCAGCTAAGTATGCCCTTTGAGAATTTGCAAATTGATTTTGTCCACATGCCTCCAGTACCAGGTCTTAAGTACCTATTAGTCATAGTAGATATGTTCACAAGGTGGTGGAGACGATGCCCGAATAGTAATAAAAATTCTATTTAAAGAAATAGTACCAAGATATGGAATACCTATAGGAATCAACAGTGACAGGGGAACACACTTCACCGGTAAAATAGTGCAAAATCTTGCAGAAGCGTTAGGTTTCCAGTGGAAGTTACATATACCATATCAGCCACAGTCCTCGGGAATGGTAGAAAGAGTAAATGGGATAATAAAATCTACCCTTACCAAGGTTTGTCAGGAGACTGGACTAAAGTGGCCAGATGCCTTACCATTGGTATTGTATACAATGAGAAACCAGAAAAACCGAAACACTGGTTTGACACCACATGAAGCCTTGTTGGGAAGACCAATGCCTCCTGGCGTAAAACCACCACTGGCAGCTGAAAAAATAGCATTAATTTGGAATGATGAAAAATCACTAAAGTATGCTCAGGCCATGTGTGAAATAGCAAGGAGTCTGCTTGAACAAATAAAGCAGACACAGGTGCCCCCGTCGGAAGGAAACATGCACCCTTTCAGGCCTGGAGACCAAGTGTTGGTAAAAACATTTAACAAAGAATCCTTTTCTCCTAGGTGAAGTTGGAAAAGCATCCAAATTGGGTGCATGCAACCCGTTGTAAATATTATTTTCCCGACGAAATACAGCCAAAAAAAAAGGCATTGAACCAGGACGTACTGCGATTGCCTGACTAAGAAAAAGGCCATCTTCTCGCTGAAGAACTGTACCTGCTCTTGTATTAAATTAAATATTTGGACTTGAAAGTACTGCCCAAAAGTTCAGGAACGGATGTCAGAGCTCATTTGTGTGCCAGTTTGGGCCTTTATTATTTGGGTCACTGTTACTATCGTATGGACGTGTTGTTATTGTAACGACTTAATTCAAGAGTGGTATAGAAACAAACAAGAAAAGGAAGATGGGAAGGGACTCTTGGAAAAATTATAAATGGACGTTAGGTATACTGATCATTTTAGCGACAGGGAACTCCCAGCAGGAGGAAGAGGTCCTAAAAGAAGGAAGAGTATGGAAGGGAAATATGGTATGGGAAAGAAGTAATAGTGCAAGGCAGCAAGGCAATTTTATATGCCCAGTAGGCCAAAGTTGTAAAGTAGAGAATTTTACAGCACGATGTGAGGCATGTGGAATGAAGGAAGAGAGAGGGGATTTCCAGTTTATATTGGGGAAAGGGTATCAGTTGTTCGTAGAATACCAGGCCGATGTATGGATGAAGTGTACCCTGAGCACAGGGAAAAACAAGAGATGGGGGTACATCGGAAGGCCGGACAGGAGAAAAGGTAGTTATTCTTTTACAAGTATGGTAGAAGGGCAGCGGATGTTGTGCATGAATAACACCCCGGTGAATGGAGGAGACCCATTCGTGGTAACATGGTCAGTAAAAGAATCTGGCCACCCAGAAGACCGGGACCCGGGACATCTAAAAAGGATACTGACCACTTGCATCCCAGTGGTAAGATCCCCAGGTGTATTAAATCTAACAATACGAATTAAATATCCCCCAAAGAAAGAAGATGGTTGTCACACAACCAGTGTTAAGGTATCTTTTGAAAAAGAAAGACCCCAAAGAAAGAAACGGGATGGATTAGAGACTGTGTTAGGTGGGAGCAGGAATAGGAGCATTGAACTCCATGGATATCGAGACCCTACAAAATAAAATCCAGGCTGTCGGGGGACTGGTAGGGGAAGATATAAAGATCAGAAATGCCTGGGATGAAGGATTACAGCAATTACAGATATCAGGTTACGTCATAAATGAAATGACCTGGGAACAGAATGAAGGGATAGAGAAGGAAATAGAGAACCTAATGAAAGAACAACAGGGAGTAAACAAGTACACCCATTGCCTGTTTAAAGAAATGATCAGACAGCTATTAAGAGCCGAGTTAGAAAGGAAAATATTATCCTTCCATGCTAACACATGGGAAAGGTTGCTGGAAATTAACAAAAGGGATAAGCTTCTTAATTTAACCATTATCCCTCAAAAAAGATATACCAGTTGTAATTCAAAAGGATGTAACGTTACTATGGAGATAGTAAGTTAAGACATGAAAAGAAATTTGGTGTCAGTTCCAAGTAATGCCCCAGCTGTTTGGACAGAACTTCTGGTACCCAGAATTTAAAGGAGATTGGGTCGATGAGAAGAATATGACACATCACCAGAGGGGATGTGCTAGGTGGCCATTCGGAATAGTATGTCCCTATCAGACCGCCATACACGAACCATGCTCACTGCAGCACTCCATTGGAGTATGTAAATGGGAATTAAAGCCAACAAATGACACTGATATTACGGAAATAGGACAGAATGAGATCTGTGTGACAGGAAATAAACCTGTCTATCTGAATGGAATTTTGTATAAACCCCCCATTAATAAATGCGTGAGAAGAGTCTACACCCTGTATGACCCTGAAGTAAAAAGAACTTATACCTTTGGGCAGTGGCAAAATGTAGAAAAATATCTGATTATGCACAAGATTGATCCCTTACCCCCTGTAATTAATTTGACCAGACTGCACAATTTGATACGGAATGACAAGAAAATTGAGGAAGCTCTGTCAAAGCAAGGCAGAGACATCCACCAATTTAGAGTCGAAATGAGTTACAAGAAGGGGCAACTAGTGAGAATCGCAGACGAAGTCACCTCTTTGACAGTACACCACTGGTGGGATGTGTTTACCGGATGGTCCCCAAAAGCTACAGCAGTACTGAAGCTTGCTATACATCCCATAGTAATCGTAGGTGTGGTTATGCTTGTATTATTAATAATCCTTTGCAGAATGTGGATAAAATTAAAAAATGTAATGAGTCAATTAATAGGCCTGATCTCCGAAATAAAAAGGAAAAGTGTGTGCATGAAAGGAAGGTTAAGTCGCTTAGAGGAAAAGGTTGATGAAGACGAATATCTCAAAATGCGACCCTATCCTGAAGGGTATGAACCCCCTTTTCAGCAAGAAGAGAATATAGGAAATTGTGTTGATCTGAAAGTTAAAAAAAAAGATCAACAAGGAGGGAATTGTGGAAGAAAGAATCTATGAATCTATGGCTTATGGTAAAGGGAAGGGTTAAATTCTGTTTCTGCTATATTTGAAGAAATAATAGGACTAGAACAACACCCACACTTTTTAGTCTTGAAACTTAGAAATGTAATTAAATGACTATCTGGTATTAAAAGGGAGTCTCCTGATATTCTGCTTATCAGACTGTGAACAGGGAGGAATTATGCAAGGACAGATAGAGTGTGTGCCTCCCGAGACGACCTTTGTACTCACGGAACTAATGAATAAGATTCCTTTTCTATTTCTGTATTCTATTTCTGTATAAAGATAGGGACAATTTGCTTGTAGAGCAGAGTCTTCTGCCTTGGTACAGTCCAAGCAGGCTCTCCGAGATATCTCGCTTTTTAAAAAATAAAATTCTCTCGAAGTGCAATTCTGAAAGTCTCCGCCTGAGTTAATTTAAGCTAAATTTCCTCGACAGTTAGCGTCCTCAACCAGGCCAACATCCCCAGCATTGAAGCACTGACCACACTCGATCAGCTCTGCTGGGCAGGCCACACTGCTTGCATGCCTGACTCGAGACTCCCAAAGCAAGCGCTCGACTCGGAACTCCATCACGGCAAATGAGCCAAAGGTGGGCAGAGGAAATGGTTCAAGGACACCATCAAAGCCTTCTTGATAAAGTGCAATATCCCCACCGACAACTGTAAGTCCCTGGCCAAAGACCACCTAAGTAGAGGAACTGCATCCGGGAGGGCACTGAGTACCTCGAGTCTCATCGCCAATAGCATGCAGAAACCAAGCGTAGGCAGTGGAAAGAGCGTGCGGCAAACCAGTCCCACCCACCCTTTCTCTCAATGACTGTCTGTCCCACCTGTGACAGAGAATGTGGTTCTCGTATTGGACTGTTCAGTCAGCTACAAACTCATTTTTAGAGTGGGAGCAAATTGTAAGGGGGTATAGTATTGTAAGGGGACAAAATACTGTCACCAAAGTGGTAGCAGACATTCGCTTATATGAATATATAGCTCGCTCATAAAACTCACTTACAAGTGGGTTTTAAAATGGAGAACAGCTAAAACGCAAAGCTTGCTGATAAATGCGTTGAACCCTAGCACTGATGGAAGATTCAGCACAGGACAACACTTGTCAAGGACAGTAGAATAAACTGTTTGGGGAACATAGATTATAGTATTGACTGTAGTTTTGACTCGAGTTCTTGGGGGGGAGGGTAAGGAGGCAGCATACTGGGAAACAAGGTTAATCAAAACGTCATGAGGAACTGAGTCAAAGTTGACACCACTGAACAAACACATCCCAGAAGACTGACAGGTGATGAAAGATATAAAGGATGGGGGAACCACTCAGAGCCAGTCTGATAAGGGTCAATGAATCAATGTAACTTTGCTGATAAGCAGTCGGCCAATCAGTGGTTTTGTAGGAGGGTCGCACATCTCAGAAAATGTATAACGGTCGATGTAGAAACCTCTATTCTTAGAAGGTTAATTCGGGAACGCTTCCCCTGCATGCTTGAATAAAGACCGGTTGAACTGAGGTTTCATCTGAGTGATTCTGTGGTCGCATTAACAGGCGGGTGTCGATTCCTTATATCAGGGTATCCACCTTAAAGCAGAGCAGTCTTCTTTTTACCCCAACATTTGGCGCTGTGAGCAGGGTGCAGACACTCCATCCCGGGTGATGTGGCAGCTATTGCAGTGACTATTCTTTTTTGTACCAGCTGCAGAGCTGGATCACCTGAATGAGGTAATCGGTATAAACAACTAAGTTATAGCGAACCACGGAAGGATGAAGACCGAGGTAGGATAACGTGACGGGTGACATAATAAAACAAGGAGAAGCCAGTATTGATCGTGTGCGGTGCAAATAAGAAGGAATACAACCTAAAGAGGCAGTGGGTGCTGACCCCAGCATCTTTAGGAAAAACTGGCCAGTGGGATGGAATGAAGACAAAAGGAGTCTCTGATATATGGACCAGAAGGGTCTCGGGTATAAATGCTAGCAGGAAAGAATGTGAAAATAATCAAATAAAAAACTTACAAGTTAAAACCGACACTTAAGTTGCCAAGGTACCAGATTAGCGAGGCAATCAGTATTGTTAGTCCAGCCGGACGTTAGAGGAGTCCAAGGACTTGGAAACAGTACATGGAATCTGGTAGAGGGGTAGATGTACCAGATGAGAAATGGCATGCAAGGATAAGTTGCTGAAAAATAAAACTGACACAGAAGCTTCAGCTTTTGTGCTGAGGAAGAGAAAGATAAGCTGTGTTGAATGAAAAGTTAATGTGAATATCTGTCTTTAAATGAAAGTGTTTGTGTGGAAGTTTTCTTGACTGTGGAATATTTGAGGTGGGAGTTAATGAATTTTTCATTTGTCTGAAAGCCGGTCTTTTAAAAGAGAAATGATTGTCTGTATGTCTGTTTTAGCTCCTCAACTTTTCAGACATGAAATGCACAAAGGATGGATGTGTTTAACAAAAGATAAAACTTCAACCTTGAAGTTACAGTTGCCAGAAGAAAAACAAATTGAACGGATTAATTAGAGTACAAAAAATGGCGATTGTCTTATGTAGTTTAAATTAACAATTTCTCAGAGCTACAAGCCTTCTGTGTAAAATGTTTGTTAGATACAAAACTAATTCAGTATTTTTACAGTTCATTGGAAAGGCATCTGAAGAAAGGAGAAAATGAAAAAGATATTGGTTTAATTGGATTATTGTGGGTAATTAACCAATGAAAACCGGACTTTCATTGTGGCCACGGTGAAATTCCGGTTTCTTTTCAAAGTGTAAATTTGAAACTTTCAACACATTGGAAAAGAGATAAAAGATACTCTATGTTGATAATGATTTTTGCCACGAAAAATAAAGGTGCCATTTGATTGTTTGGAAAATGATATTTTAAATTACAGGAAAGTTTCTACTTCAGTGAAGTAAATGTCCAGTTTGAAAACTTTTATAAAACCGAGATCAATTGTCTCTCATAGAGGAAAGGTTTTAAAAAAAAGAATTACGCCTTCTTACAAGCCTGCAAAGGAGTTAACCCTTTCCACTGACAGCTGTTTTATTTAGTTCACCAAACAACTTTAGCATCGCTGCATGAAATTTAAAAATAATACTGGACATTATTAATTTGGGTTTCTTAATTGGAAGTGAATGTTTTCCCACGTGCCAGAAGGAAAATAAATAAATTATAACGGTTATAAAGACTATGGAAAGAGCGAAGTAACATATCTAGGATACATCGTAACACAAGGAAAAAGACAAATGCCCAACAACAGAAAGGAGGCTATTAAATCAATGCCAAGGCCAGGGGCCATGAAATGGGTCAGGCAGGTACAAGGGCTATTAAACTATTGCCACAATTTTATCCCCGAATATGCCGAGATGGCCCAACCTGTACAGGACCTGGTCAAAGGGGGAGAAACCCTCCCAAGAGCCAGTGGACTGGGGCCCTGATCAGGAAACGGCGTTTGTAAAGTTAAAACGAGCTCCCACCAAGTGTTCCAGCCCTGAGATTACCCGACCAGAATAGGCCTTTCCACATTGATACATACCACTGTAAAGATCATTTTAACGCGGTGGTGACTCAATTACATACCCAGCATACCTTAGTAGAATTGCTTAACACAGGAAGGCTAAAACCGATATCCGACGCGCGAAGGGCTAGGTGGGAAGCAATGCTCTTACCACCCCACCCCAACGGGACGGTAACAATAATAAAAGACAACTGTAACAACTCTGCAGGGTGGATCATTATGGAGGGAGATAGGAGAAGACGAGGGAAGTAGTCAGGCTAGTGAAACCCCGCTTGAGGAGGCAGACATGGATCTATACGTAGATGGGTCCCGGCGCTATGTCAACAGGATGTCACGAACGGGATGGGCAATGGTAGGTAGCATCAGACAGGTTGGAAGGGAAGGATGGCTAGAAGTGGGTCTATTGGCTCAAGTGGTTGAATTGGTGGCTCTCACCAAGGCTCTGAGGATGGCTGAGGGTAAAAGAGTAAACATCTATACAGACAGTCGGTATGCTTTTCGAGTAGTGCATGATTATATGATAGTCTGGCATAGACGGGGATACATGACATCAGGAGGAGGGCCAATACTTCAGGTACAGGGAGAAGCCACTCCATTGGAAAAGGAGGGGTGGAAGCTGGGAGGAACCCAACAAGGGACCGATAGGGTATGGAGGAAAGACGGGAATGTGGCGGTCCCAGAATGCATCCAGTGGAGCCGACTAAATTTACACACGGGTAGAACCAACGATAAACTCGATGTCCAGATGCTGGTGGTGAAAGGGAATGGGTAGAGATAAAGAGAACCACCTTAGAAGGGGCGTGACATGCGCAAAATACAACCCAAGAGGGAAAGTAAAGGTCAGACAGGGACATCAGCTCCGATCGAAAGGACCCTGAGAAAACTTACAGATAGATTTTACTAGACCATTACCCAGTATCAAGGGGAAGACATACTGCTTAGTTATAATAGACCAGCTTACGAAGTGGGTAGAAGCTTTCGCCACTAGAAATGAAACAGGCCTGCGCTCTACTACCATCCGGAAACTTCCTTAAAAGAGGCACTAGCCAAGGCAATCGAAGAGACTGGAAAGGGATGGGTAGACATGTTACCCCGAGTACTGATGAAACTCAGGGCAACCCCTAGTTGGATGACAGGACTGACACCCTTTGAACTAATGACCGAAAGGGCTATGAGACTGCCAGAAGTCTTGTTACAGGCAGTGAGGACGTAGAACCTTATATAGACAGGATACGGAGGTTTGTGATGGAACTCTGTAAGCAGTTACATGACTTAAAAGCGCAAACTAGAGATCAACAAGTAATCAAGGACTTAGAGAATGACACTAAAGAACAGAAGGTCCAAATACCCCAAGTAGGCAGTCAGGTGATGGTGAGAACGGTAAGTGACACGTCCGCCTGCGTAGTTATAAGGGGTATTGGCAAGTGGAAACACTGGACCCAGTTGAAAAACATAGTCACGAACTAACTGGGAAATATTGTTTTTGCAGGTTTCTGGTGTTCGTGGGAACAACGTGGGGGAACTCATTTTCATATCAAGGACAACAGGCTGAGGGACAGCGAGGCCTGTATTACAGGGACTCGGGCGACATTAGTTGTGATAAAGAATCAAAAACGCTGACGGTGACGGACGGAGCAACAGTGGACTTAAATTGCAGCATCGGAATAACGGGCATAAAACAACGAAATGAGGAAACAAAATGACATTGGGGATGGGCCAGTAATACGGGACTAATAATTAGTGTGACTAAGACCGCGGTGTGTTTAATAACCAGGAGGGGGGTACAAAGATACTGCACCTGCGGGAAGGGGTGCAGATAAGGTGCACGCCAAATTTCACGCAATTCTCTGGAGTACCCCAACAAGGGAAGGAAGAGTAGAAGATATGCCCGCCCTCCCAATGTACAGACATCTATGAATGGTGTTGGAAACATAGAAACATAGAAAATAGGTGCAGGAATAGGCCATTCGGCCCTTCGAGCCTGCACCACCATTCAATATGATCATAGCTGATCACGCAACTTCAGTACCCCATTCCTGCTGTCTCTCCGTACCCCTTGATCCCTTTGGCTGTAAGGGCAACATCTAACTCCCTTTTGAATATAACTAACGAACTGGCCTCAACAACTTCCTGAGGTCGAGAATTCCACAGGTTCACAATTCTCTGAGTGAAGAAGTTTCTCCTCATCTCAGTCCTAAATGGCTTACCCCTTATCCTTAGACTGTGATCCCTGGTTCTGGACTTCCCCAATATTGGGAACATTCTTCCTGCATCTAACCTGTCTAATCCCGTCAAAATTTTATATGTTTCAAAGAGATCCCCTCTTATTCTTCCAAATTCCAATGAGTATAAGCCTAGTCGACCAGTCTTTCTTCATATGTTAGTCCTGCCATCCCGGGAATCAGTCTGGTGAACCTTCGCTGCACTCCCTCAATAGCAAGAATGTCCTTCCTCAGATTAGGAGACAAAAACTGCACACAATACTCAATGTGTGATCTCACCAAGGCTCTGTGCAACTGCAGTAAGACTTCCCTGCTCCTATACTCAAATCCCTTTGCTATGAAGGCCAGCATGCCATTTGCTTTCTTTACTGCCTGCTGTACCTGCATGCCTACCTTTAATAACTGATGTACCATGACACCCAGGTCTTGTAGCGCCTCCGCTTTTACTCACTGTCACCATTCAGATAATAATCTGCCTTCCTGTTTTTGCCACCAAAGTGGATAACCTCACACTTATCCACATTATACTGCATCTGCCATGCATTTATCCATTCACCTAACCTGTCCAAGTCCCCCTGCAGCCTCCTAGCATCCTCTTCGCAGCTCGCACTGTCACCCAGCTTAGTGTCATCTGCAAACTTGGAGATATTACATTCAATTCCTGCGTCTAATTCATTAATGTATATTGTAAATAGCTGGGGTCCCAGCACTGAACCCTGCAGCACCCGACTAGTCACTGCCTGCCATTCTGAAAAGGACCCGTTTATTCCTACTTTTTGCTTCCTGTCTGCCAACCAGTTCTCTATCCACGTCAATACATTACCCCCAATACCATGTGCCTTAATTTTGCACACTAATCTCCTGTGTGGGACCTTGTCAAAAGCCTTTTGAAAGTCCAAATACACCACATCCACTGGTTCTCCCTTATCCCCTATACCAGTTACATCCTCAAAAAACTCTAGAAGATTTGTCAAGCATGATTTCCCTTTCATAAAGCCATGCTGACTTTGACCAATCCTGTCACTGCTTTCCAAATGCGCTGCTATTACATAATTGATTCCAGCATTTTCCCCACCATCGATGTCAGGCTAACCGGTCTATATTTCCCTGTTTTCTCTTACCCTCCTTTTTTTAAAAGTGGGGTTACATTAGCTACCCTCCAATCCATAGGAACTGAACCAGAGTCCATGGAATGTTGGAAAGTGACCACCAATGCATCAACTATTTCTTGGGCCACTTCCTTAAGTACTCTGGGATGAAGACGATCAGGCCCTGGGGATTTATCGGCCTTCAGTCCCTTCAATTTCCCTAACACCATTTCCTGACTAATAAGGATTTCCCTCAGTTCACCTTTCTCGCTAAATCCTTGGTCCCCTAGTAATTTCGGGAGGTTATTCGTGTCTTCCTTAGTGAAGACAGAACCAAAGTATTTGTTCAATTGGTCTGCCATTTCCTTGTTCCCTATTATGAATTCACCTAATTCTGACTGCAAGACCTACATTCGTCTTCACTAATCTTTTTCTTTTCACATAGCTTTTGCAGTCAATTTTTATGTTCCCTGCAAGCTTACTCTCATATTCTATTTTCCCCCTCCTAATTAAACCCTTTGTCCTCCTCTGCTGAATTCTAAATTTCTCCCAGTCCTCAGGTTTGCTGCTTTTTCTGGTCAATTTATATGCCTCTTCCTTGGACTTAACACTTTCCCTAATTTCCCTTGTTAGCCACGGTTGAGCCACCTTCCCTTTTTTATTCTTATGCCACACAGGGATGTACAATTGTTGTAGTTCATCCATGTGATATTTAAATGTCTGCCATTGCCTATCCACCGTCAACCCTTTAAGTATCATTCTCCAGTCTATCCTAGCCAATTCACGTCTCATACCGTCTAAGTTTCCTTTCTTTAAGTTCAGGACCCTAGTCTCTGAATTAAGTGTGTCACTCTCCATCTTAATGAAGAATTCTACCATATTATGGTCACTTTTCCCCAAAGGGCCCCGTATGACCAGATTGCTAATTAATCCTCTCTCGTTACACAAGACCCAGTCTAGGATGGCCTGCTCTCTAGTTGGTTCCTCGACATATTGGTCTAGAAAACCATTCCTTATACACTCCAGGAAATCCTCCTCCACAATATTGCTACCAGTTTGTTTAGCCCATTCAATATGTAGATTAAACTCACCCATGATAACTGCTGTACCCTTATTGCATGCGTCCCTAATTTCCTGTTTGGTGGTCTGTACACAACTCCCACTAATGTTTTCTGCCCTTTGGTGTTTCGCAGCTCTACCCATATAGATGACACATCATCCACGCTAATGTCCTTCCTTACTATTGCGTTAATCTCCTCTCTAACCAGTAATGCTATCCCACCTCCTTTTCCTTCCTGTCTGTCCTTCCTGAATATTGAATACCCCTAGATGTTGAGTTCCCAGCCTTGGTTACCTTGGAGCCATGTTCCCGTAATCCCAATCACCTTATTATGAATGCTCCTTGCATTAAGACTCAGAGCCTTCAGGCTTGTTCTTTTAACACTCTTTGTCCTCTTAGAATTATGTAGTAATGTGGCCCTTTTTGATTTTTGCCCTTGATTTCTCTGCCCTCCACTCTTGCTTTTCTCCTTCCTACCTTTTGCTTCTGCCACCTTTTTACTTCCCTCTGCCTCCCTGCATAGATTCCCATTCCCCTGCCATTTTAGTTTAAACCCTCCCCAACAGCACTCCGCCTAGGACATCGGTTCTGGTCCTGCCTAGGCGCAGACCATCCGGTTTGTACTGGTCCCACCTTCCCCAGAACCAGTTCCAATGTCCCAGGAATTTGAATCCTTCCCCCTTGCACCATTTCTCAAGCCACATATTCATCTGAGTTATCCTACAATTCCTACTCTGAATGGCACTGGAGGGTTATTTCCTGAGATAGACCCACCACCATGGCCCCACCAACTACTTTAGTAACAGTGAGCACTACCAGGCCACCGACCACCACACCCCCAATGCCACCAACGTGTCCAACTATGAACACTGGGGCAAAAGGGGGATAAAAACCTGACCCTGCGAGCACTTGAAGGTCCTGAATCAAAAACCATGAGGTTTAAAGTGGAAAGAGGGTCAGGTAAAAAGCGGGACCAGGGAAAAAGAGGGATACTAGAAATGGTAGGCGTGGGATACGCGGCGGGAGTTGCAACGGTAAACACTATAGACCTGCACACGATAGATGATCGGGATGAAGATAATGAAAGGGTACAGGCACAACTGGGTAGTGGCGTGGAGAGGGAATTGTTACAAGTAGCCCACGCATTGCGAAACCGTGCCAGAACTATTCGATGGGCAGAGCAGAAAGAAACTTGAGTAGAACCATACAGACAGAAATAGTTTGCGCAGGGTACGGAGCATCGTTACTCAGTGGTATACAACATAACCGAGAGCAACTTCAAAATGGAAAGATGCCAGATTGGATAACACTTGATGTATTTACCAACTGGACCTTGGACAAAAACATGACTCATGCATGTGAGGTGCAGAGAAACAGTCATGCTTGAGTCCCAAAGGTCAGATATGTAACCGGACATTTAACTATAATCGGTTTTGTACTATCAATATCACAGTATTATGTGACAAAGAGAGATCCCCTATACCAAACAGACAATATAGGGGAAACAAGAAATCAAACTTGCGTGCGTTACCATGATCTACCTATCCAGATATGTAATTAAAGAGAACAACAGTACTAAGAGTCTCAGCATAGATGGTTGTTATAAAAATAACCAAGTTATTTTATGTCGAGATCCACTACGAATGACGACTGTGGATATGGCCAAATTGACGGATGCACCTTGACACTGGTACTGGTTGTAGTGCAAGGGATCATATTGGTCACCCCAACATGAGACTACCAAACTACCGCTGTTCCACAAGGAAATGGGGAATGATGTGTGAGCACCACGACAACTGAAATGACGGTCACAAATAAGGGAGATATCATGAATACTGACTTCTGCTTTACTCCGCTTGACGAGACATATTTAAATTATAAACTATATGAACTAAAGGAAGAAACCATCAATGGGGCAATAATATACATTATCCGAGAAGGGTATGTGGAGGCCATCGGGCTGCAAGGAGAACTGATACCGAACTGAATGAGGAACAAACTCGACTGGAGCAGGATATTTGGAGTCAAAGACTGAAGTATATAGTCCTGATAGAAGACATAGACAAACTGTGAAAGAACACTGAGGAAATGCTGGGCTCAATGTGCAAGTGCATCCGTGGATATGGAGAGTGTCACATGTACTGGTTGTAGTGCAAGGGATCATATTGGTCATCTTGCCATTGTTAGCCTGTAAAAAGTGTAACCGACGTAAGAGGCAGGCCATAGCATGAACTATAGTAAAAACACTGAATAAAGGGAAATTAAGCAGTCCTGCCAAAAGGACTTATCTTGTATTACCTTGATGGGAAAGCTGACAGGTGGGTCCTGCAGTTCCGGAGGTAGCGCTACCCAAGCGAAAGGACAACCCTCGAGGCTCACCCATGAGGAACAGATTGGGAAATGGCCTATCTTGGGCATTTGCCAAGGGCCATAATGGGGGATTGTAAGGGGGTATAGTCGTGTAAGGGGATAAAATAGTGTCACCAAAGTGGAAGTAGGCATTCGCTTATATGCATGTATAGCTCGCTTATAAAATTCACTTACAAATGGGTTTTAAAATGGAGAACAGCTAAAAAGCAAAGCTTGCTGGTAAATGCGTTGAACCCTAGCACAGACTGATGGAAGATTCAGTACAAACAACACTTGCCAAGGACAGTAGAATAAACTGTTTGGGGAACATAGATTATAGTATTGACTGGTAGTTTTGACTCGAGTTCTTGGGAGAGGGATAAGGAGGCACCACCCTGGGAAACAAGGTTAATCAAAACATCATGAGGAACTGAGGCAAAGTTGACACCACTGAACAAACATAGCCCAAAAAACTGACAGGTGATGGAAGATGGAAAGGATGAGGGAACCACTCAGAGCCAGTCTGATAAGGGTCAACGAATCAATGTAACTTCGCTGATAAGCAGTAGGCCAATCGATGGTTTGGTAGGAGGGTCGTACACCTCATAAAATGTATAACCTTCAATGTAGAAACCTCTGTTCTTAGAAGGGTTCATCAAAACTCTTCCCCTGCATGCTTGAATAAAAACTGGTTGAACTGAGGTTTCGTCTGCGTGATTCCATGGTCGCTTTATGGGTGGGTGTTGATTCCTTATATCAGGGAGTCCACCTTGAAGCAGAGAAGTTTTCTTTTTACCCCAACACAAGTCTTCCTCAATTCGAGGTACTGCCTATGACGGTTAAGGGAAAATCGTGTTTCGTGATCGTGACTAACCTGATTGAATTTTTCGAGGAGGTAACCAGGAGGGTCGATGAGGGTAGTGCGTACGATGTAGCGTGTATGGACTTTAGCAAAGCTTTTGATAAATTCCCACATGGTAGACTGGTCACGAAGGTTAAAGCCCATGGGATGCTGGGTAAAGTGGCTAGTTGTATCCAAAATTGGCTTATAGGTAAGAAACAAAGGGTAATGATTGATGGATGTTTTTGTGACTGGTAGGATGTTTCCAGTGGGGTTCCACAGTGCTCGGTATTGGGTCCCTTGCTTTTTGTGGTATACATCAATGATCTAGATTTGAATATAGGGTGTATGATTAAAAAGTTTGCAGATGACACTAAAATTAGCTGTGTGGTTAATAATGAAGAGGAAAGTCATGGACCGCAGAAGGATATCAATCAACTGATCAGGTGGGCAGAATAGTGGCAAATGGAATTTAATTTGGAGAAGTGTATGCTAATGCACTTGGGGAGGGCTAATAAGGAAACGGTATACACATTTAATGGTAGGCCATTTAGAAATGTAGATTAACAAAGGGACCTTGGGAGTGTTTGTGCACAGACCCCTGAAAGTAGCAGGCCAGGTGGATAAGGTGGTTAAGAAGGCATATGGAATGCTTGCCTTTATTGGCCGAAGCATAGAATACAAGAGCAGGAAAGTTATGTTTAAATTGTATAATATACTGGTTCGGCCACAGCTGGAATACTGCGTGCAGTTCTGGTCACCGTATTATAGGAAGGAAGTGATTGCACTGGAAAGGGTGCACAGATTTACAAGGATGCTGCCTGGAATGGAGAATCTTAGTTATGAGGACAGATTAGGTAGGCTGGGTTTGTTCTCCTTGGAACAGAGGAGGCTGAGGGGAGACTTCATTGAGGTGTAAAAAATGTTGAGGAGCCTGGATATAGTGGATAGCAAAGGCCTATTTCCCTGGTGGAGGGGTCAATTACGAGGGGCCATAGGTTTAAGCTGGTTGGTGAAAGGTTTAGAGGGGATTTGAGGGGAAGCTTCTTCATGCAGAGGGTTGTGGGGGTCTGGAACTCGCTCCCTTGAAGGGTAGTGGAGGCATAAACTCCCACCACATTTAAAAGGTGCTTGGATATGCACTTGAAGTGCCGTAACCTGCAGGGTTACGGACCTAGAGCTAGTAAGTGGGATTAGATTGGATAACCTCTTGTTGGCTGGTGCAGACACGATGGTAAGTACATCATGGAATCTTATATGGCCAGAGTGATCTCCTGGACTATTTTCGATCGCCAGGATGGGTCAGAGAGGAATTTTCCCAGATTTTTTCTACAATTGGTCTGGGTTTTTACCGCTTTTTTGTCTCTCCCAGGAGATCGCATGGCTCCGGGTGGGGTGGAGTGTAAAATGTTGCGATACATGGGGTATCGCAGTTGTGTGGGGCAGACTGGTTGAGCCAGATGCTCTTTATCTATCTGCCATTGTTCATTGGTTTAAATGTAACCTTAAGGACCGATGATCGAGGACCGTGTGTCTCTTTGTCGGCCGCGCGGACATGATGGCCGAAATGTCCTCCTTCTGCGCTGTAAATTTCTGTTTCTAAATAAGGAGACCAAAACTGTACACAGTACTCTAGGTGTGGTCACACCAATACCCTGTACAGTTGTAGCAGGACTTCCCTGCTTTTATACTCTATCCCCCTTGCAATAAAGGCCAACATTCCATTTGTATTCCTGATTATTGTTGTACCTGTATACTAACATTTTGTGTTTCATGCACAAGGACCCCCAGGTCCATCTGTACTGCAGCATTTTGTAATCTCTCTCCATTTAAATAATAATTTTCTTTATTTTTCCCGCCAAAGTGGATAACCTCACACTTTCC